>NC_056737.1:346884348-346939348 GCF_019279795.1 Protopterus annectens | reverse complement strand
CCATACAGGTAACTGATACCACAATCCAGACTAGTTATGCATGTGCTGTGTGCAGCCTATCTGTAACACATTGGACACATGGTCAGGTTAGTTATCAGGGATAGGCCCAGATATCTCAGATGTGTGTCTGTCTGTTATGTGCCTGTTAATGTGTATATGAAGTTATGTCACACTACGTATTGTCCATATACACCCATTACATCCCCCAGTAGCATACTGTACATGTCTGGGGATGTTCTGCATGTAACATGTAACCTGGGACATACCTCACCCTAAATGCTGTGTGTTGTGTGCAGTGTCAGCCACACACTTCAGTATCACTACATAGCTAGGTATGGGTATAGTCCCAGTTTTGCCAAGTAACAGTGTGTGTGTATGTGGATGGGTGTACATCAGGTTGCAGGATATACATGCCTCAGTGGGTCACCTGTCCATGTGGCACATGCAATAACTATTTCAGTAACCTGTGACATGCGTTCAACTGTACTCCAGATATGTCACAGCCATAGTGTCACCATAGTGCCGTACCCTGTTGTGGAATATGACTGTAGACCATCCTCGTGCTGACACATGTACACCTACAACACAAAAGGATTACATTATAGGGACCACAACCAGCCAGTGGTACTAACAGCTATAATGGATCATTGCTGAACAGCTACACTACCTGCCATATATGCATTACACTTTACTCTTTACAACATGTCACACTGCAGTACCGTGGTACACTGCAGTACAGTCACTGTGTGCATCAGTACTATATTAGCCTGTCCCTGCATTGATGATATGGATGACAGGGATGTGGCACAGGTATCATCACATGCACAGGTTGTGATGTTGGTTTGCCAGCGGCCAAAGGTGAGCCATACATTTGACACTATGTGTGTGGGTGAGGGGTGTACTGCGTTGAGCTGGGTGTGGTGATGTGGTGTGTGTAGGAATGGGGTTAACCTAGGTGTGTTTGTATAGTGTGTGGGTATGCATGCACACAGGTCTGCCATGTGGCTGCCCTACACAGGTATTTATGGACAGCTGCAGACCATACATGGCAGGGTGTGCAGTTCCCTGCCTCTGGCCATGGACACGTGGACTGTGCCTGCCAGGGGTTCCATGGGCACATCCAGGTACAGGCCTTGATGTGCTACTCTCACCTGCTGATGACAAATGTCCACTGATACCAGGTCCCTCCTGTGACTGGCCAAGACCACATGCACATGGACTGCTGTGGTGTGGTGTGGACAGTACCCCCCCCACACTGCATGCATATATACCTCACGTACCTCTTGTAGGAATGATGTATGTTCTGGATATTATGCTGGATGTAATTATATTTTATTTTTTGCTGTGGCTTTGGCTTTCACTTCCACTTCCATTTCCACATGCACTATCTCTCTCTCTCTCTCTCTCTCTCTCTCTCTCTTTCTTTTGGTCTCTCTCCAGTAAATGGATTGAGCTGCTCTGAACAGATTGCAGCATGGCTTTTGTAGGTGATGCACATGATCAGGTGATTGCCTCTGCACCACTCAGTGTCCTCCATTTGCTACCTGCATGCAGCTTGCTGTGTAGTACTTCCAATTACCAGTGTCATGGCAACCACCTACTATAAATCTCTATATCATATGGGCGTGGTCTCTTTACCTTTCCTGTGTGATGGACATCCTTCCTGTATGTGGGCATCGCTGCTACAGACAGCAGGTAGCAATACCTCTTGCAGGAGAACTTTTTTTGCATAGCTTTCAACTGTGTGCCTATCCTCTTGATGGCCAGAGGTATGCCTTTTAAAGTTTGTCTGTCCACCACACAGGTCTCGTGTCAGAGATTTCACTGGCAGTGCGTGTGTTGAGTGATATCAATACATGGCTACATCCATTTCTGTTCCTAACTTCATATTCCTGACTAAGGGTATGTTGCAGACGATCCTGTAACACCAGCACCTTGCTTAGTCTATGAAAACAGTTTTCCCCATATGGGCCAGTGTTCCAGCCTCTGTCCTCCACCTACATACCAGGCTTTGCACAAATGACACGCTGACAGGGGTTGTTCTGTAGTGGGCTGTGAGTATGTCATGCTGCCATTCCTGCAATCAGTCCACTGCTGTTGTGTACCCCACACATACGGTGGGGTTGGGGCCATGTATGTGTGACCTTCACTTACACAATACATGTGTGCCCTTATGCACTCCAGAGGCCAGTGTATGTAACAGTGGTACATGGCCCTATATTATTGAGTCCGGGGAGGGGGATGCACCGTAACTAATCTAGGCTGTTGCAACATGTGGAGGTATCAGGGTCTGCTGCCTTAAGTTGCGTGGATGTACATTACCATACAATCCACCTTGGGTAAATGCAGGTCTACTGCTTCCTGCCATACAGACTGTTCTGTTTGTCAGTGTGCTTGTGATGGTGTCAGTTATGCCTTGTTATGCAACAGTTACATCCCATTCTGTCAACTGAGGTCTTTACCCCCTAGGAATTGTGTACAGAGTGTAATTAGAGGCTGCTGAACTATTCATCTGCATTACTTACTGTTAGTTTGTTTGGTATCCTGTAGCCAGTCTGTCTTTACTATTGTACTACTTGAAAGCCTCAGCCTGGACAGCAACATTTGTAAACCTTTGCAGACTACTGTATTAGTATAACTGTTTCACAGTTGCATTACTCTGTTTATATGGATGTAAGTGTCTAAACAGCTATATGACATGGCATATACAACTGTAATAGTACACAAATAAAGCTTTCCCATTTATGCAAACCTGTGTGTGGTGTTATATCCTTTGACCTATCCATGGGTATATGTTGCAAGCAATGATTGTCATTTGTATGGGTGACTCATACAGTGTCCAGTTGGTAAGGTGGTAACTGTAAGCATAGTGCTGCTCCATATTGTGTGCACCTCCTACATATGTATCTTAGTATACATATCTCTGCGTGTATATGTGTAGTTACATATATATATATATATATATATATATATATATATATATATATATATATATATATAAACATTTAGATGTAAACATATATATCTATGGATGTATGCATTTGTATTTATGTATATATATATATATTTTTTTCTATATTATAACTATATCTGCATAAATAGATATGTTATATCTATTTAGATATTAATACATATATATATATATATATATATATATATATATATATATATATATACACACACACACACACACACACACACACACACACACACACACACACACACACACACACATACATACATCTACATGTTGGAATACATTCCCTGTACTGCTGAATGACTGGGCCAGGTGATATGTTTGTGAAAACATCAGGGTTAGGTATATCTGACAGGGCTTAGTGGCAAATCAGTTTGGCTATGGTGTGCAGGGTCCTGGGTTTGAGCCTTGCAGAGGTTGTTTATTTTGTTGCTGGCCAGAACAAGGACCATTGGATACAGAGTGATTAAGGCACTTTTAAGCAGTTGTAAGTGGGTTTGTGTGGGTTTGCACACAGGTAAGCAATGCTAAATTCCAGTTACAATTTCTTATACTCAGCTTTTCAATTGCTTAACCTGTGTAGGCATTGCTTACCCCCATGCAATCAGGCTTAGACCCACTAAGTGCTACTTAAAAGTGCTTACTCCCGCTTACCCTCATGCTAATTTCTTTAAAAGAAAAGAAAAAAGGGTTGATAGGACAGTGGTGAAAAAGGGGCACAAAGAGGGAAAGACAGTAGGGAAAATAGCTAGGGATGTGTAGAAAGGGTGTAGGGAAGTTCCATAGCTGCCTATTTCTTCTACAGCAACAGCTGTGCATATACACTGTATTTGGAGGTAGAGTTGGACACTCAAACCTCTGGGAGAGGGATGAGGACAACAATAATATGGTGTGATGCCAATTAGAACAGATTACATTTGTCCAGTGGACACATGTGCGAAATGGACAGCTATGTATGAAGCAAGATTTTTTGGGGGGAACAGATTGCCCTTTCTTTTTTTTCAGGTGAGAGTGGGATGTTGGGGAGGGATAGTAGGTATATTTGGGGAAGTAGGTTGGGTAGGTAAACAGACAAGACAAACAAGATGCATACAGGGGTGGTATATGACACATGTGGGGTAAACACCTTGATGGGGAGGGGTGTTGGGAAATCGGAAGCCCATGAGCCCCCTAATGGAAACAGTGGGACTGAGGTCCCCACTTATGGGCAGTCACCACTGCATCTTTACAGCCCCGAAAGTGGCTGTGCTGGGGGCTGAGTCGCAGAGCCAGGCTGACCCTCTAGTCGCAACATGAGGCACTCAAGCTGGCATAGCAGATCTCCAATCTCCCTGTGGAGCTCGCTATGCACCACGACCTGGACCTGGCGATGGGTGACAGGTTCCTGTCTATGCCAGCTCCCTAACTAAATGTTGCCACACAAAGTTCCAGATTACACATTAGTATTATGCACATACATCTCATTCTGTTACTGTACACACTCTGGTCACAGCTTGAACATGGGGGTGTAGATAAGGACATACTTGGCTTATTACTCTCCTAACAGTTTTGGGAGTTGCTACAGTGAGAGGTTTGTTCTCATAGATGTTTGACATTCACTTGTATTCCCTGTTTGCTGGCTAAACATCTGGGATCACCCACAGACTTCCCAGGGGGACAGGCAGCAGATATGGGCCCATAAACTGGACATTCTGGTCTTATCTGTTAAGTTGTGGGGTATGATTCTCTATGCAGCCTACTTCCACTCCCAGGAATCAGACCATGGCTCTGTCTACTACAACTTAAAGACTGTCCATCTGAGCTGTGTGTGCTATATAGATATTGCTGTATATCTCCTATCTGCTTTCTGTCTTATAATTCTCCTGTGCTTTTGCATCCTGACCTTGTATTACAACACTCTTATACAGATTTCCTAGACAGTTATATTTTGTAGGACAGTGTGGGCAACAGTGATGAGTAGTACCTCATTATTCAGAGCAACTGCATCAGTCACAATGCCATACAATACCAATGTAAACAGTATCAGTACAAGGTATCATTCTTGCATTTCTGGGCACAGTGCTGATATCTGACAGACCAGTGGGAAAATGCTTGTTAGCACTACCTGAATGTTGCCACACACAGTACCAGATTCCACATTACTATTATGCACATACATCTCACTCTGTTACTGTACACACTCTGGCCACAGCTTGACAACATGGGGGTGTAAATGGGACATACATGGCTTCTTTCACTCATAAGGTTTTGGGGAGTTGCTAGTGTGTCAGCTTTGTTCTCATAGATATGTGTCAATCAGTTGTATTTCCTGTTTGCTGCCTATATGTCTGGGATCATCCCACTAATTTCCCAGGGGGACAGGTTGACAGGCAACAGATATGGGCCACTTTACTGGACATTCTGGAATATCTGTAGAGTTGTGGGGTATGATTCTGTATGCAGACTACTCCCACTGCCAAGATTCGAACCATGGCTGTGTGTGCTAAAATTACCACAGTTCACATCTCTGTTGTATGTGCTATTCAGGGTTTTTCCTGTTTTCTGTCTATGTGCCTTTCAGTTGTACTAAATTGCCTCTGGGGATTACACCAGTCATATACAGGCATTCCTACACATTCTATTTATGGTGAACGGTGTGGATAGCAGTGCTTAATACTACAGTACTATTACATGATTGTAAATCTACATTACCATATGATACCAGAGTATACACATGCAGTCCAGCAGTTAGACTTTTATTGTCAGGCTATTACGCATTTATTTACATACAAACTATATGAGACTCTTCCTGCCATATTCTCCGGTGTATGCAGTACTTGCCTTAAACAATACAGGTTTTATACAGGCAATTCATTTACTAATACTTTTAGATTTATTTCCTATGACAGTAAATGCATGAGTATTACTGACCTGCCTTGCATCGCAACCTCTCCAGGTGACTTCCATGGGCCTCCTGGTTCACAGCCCACTCAATTGCAGCTGTGGAGGACATAAGAGGAATATTTAGCCATACTTATTCATGATATACATGAGCTGGCAATTATTACACACATAGTGGTGTGATACTTACACACAGCTGGGACATCCCTTGCCATTCTAGCCTCTTGGATCCTCTGCTCCAAGAGGTCCCCCTTATACCGCTTCAGGTCAGCATAGTGATGCCTGACCTGCTCACCAGTTTGGGGTATGCCAGTGGCACTGGTGAGGTCACAGGAGACAGTCACATGCTTCCGCCTTATATTGGGAACCCTGGTACTGTCCCTGCAGCAGTATCTGCTCATGGACTTTGACAAGGAGTCCTGCCATGACTCTAGACTCCTGGATGGACAAGCGCTGCACTCGAAAGTGCAATCCCTCTCCCCTTCCTGACATGGTGCCTGCAAGGGGAAGCTACAACCAGTTATGAGATGTATTCCCACCTGTTGAGTTTAAGTAAGGCCGGATTTCCTGCACTTTTCCGTGATTGGCCAGTTTTGAAAAGGCTAAGCTATGGGCAAACCTGCTTATCTAAGGCTGACATTGTTTAAAGGGGTATACCACTGGAAACAATGGGTTAGCTGGCCTACACATTGCTTACACCTCCTAAGCTGGCCGATGCAATGCTTACCAGTGCTTACATTAGACTTTGCATTATATTTTCTTTTTGGCATGGATTTCTTATTCATTACATCTTATATATCTGCCTGGTATCCATAATGAATGTGTACACACACTCTATGGGGTCCTTGTGTTTTATAGGGGACTTCAACACTCTATTATAATTACACCTCACATCTGGGCTTACTGCTGTACTCCAGTTCACATATTTATGTTATGTAGTGTGTTATGGAACATATGACTGCATACGGATTCCTTTCACAGGTTCAGTTTGATTTCTCTATAGTGAGGACTTGTTTGGTGATACCTCATTCTTCTATATTGCTATGATGGCTTGGTGGTTAACTACTGTGACTATAGTGTATAGGGTCCTGGGTTCAAGACCTCCAAGGCTGTTTATTTTGTTGCTGAGCAGAACAAGGACCATTGGATACAGAGTGAGTAAGGCACTTTTGAGCAGTTGTAAGCGGGTTTGCACAGGTTTGCGTGAGGTTAAGTACTGCAAACTTCCGGTTAAATATGCTTACAGAGAGTTAACTTCAATATTGCTTAACCTGTGTGCGCTTTGCTTACCCCCACGCAAACAGGCTTAAACTCACTTACTAAAGCTTAAATATGCTTGCTACTGCTTATTGTGCTTAAACTTGCTTATTAGTGCTTTATTCATTATGACATTGACACCTCACATGTGCATTTAATGCAGTACTCCAGTTCACAAATATATGTTATTTAGTGGGTTATGCAACAAAAATATTGGTCATAACATGCTTTTTTATGGAAAATGGAATGTGCTGCAGTGGGACTGCAACCGGAAATACCTGCTCATAAGGCGAATGCTCTGTCCACTACACTATTGCTATGCTGTTTCATTTTTATATATCTTCCTTGTTATCCTTCAGCTGCATTAGCCATAGCTAAGTGATGGGCACACCCGCGCACCTACAGTTAGCTTTAATCAGATTTTAAAATAAAAAAAGTGTTTGTTCATTTTATTTCTCTTTGCTATTGCTGTTGTACACATGGGGGAATGTTGCTGGGGATATGCAGACACCTATGAGCTGTCTCATTCATTTCTTAGGCCTTTCTGCTGTTATCCATTGCGGGGGCATATATATTCTGAGAGACACAACCCTGCACTCTTACATGCTCCTTGTACTATTAGGGGCTCAGGCAGCACACCTCATTAATATGCATGGTGCGCTGCCATCCTGTTTCTAAATGGCTGCTTCTGTGCAGGACTAAGCTAGTCCTGCAAGGAGGATTAGTAATTCTGGGGGACTGTCTTTACTGAGACTTATAAAATCCAGTTTAAGACCTATAAGAATAGTTTGTGCTGAAGATTTTGCCATTTGCACTTTGTTAATAACCATTATGGATATCAGAGATATAAACATTTGTTTCATATGTGACAACATAATTTTATTCTGTCCAAAAGCTTGGAATTTGCACATTTGAAGTTACAGCACAACAAACTTCCAGAGCTCCATTGGTGTGAGCAAGTTAGTCTGGGTGTTTTAAAGCCTCTTGTGCTTTTCGGTACTGCAAGAATGACTTTGAAGTGAAAAAGGGTGTTCTTGAGCTCAGAGCATTATCCACTGAAAGGTAGATGTTGTAGCAGTCAATCAAGCTTAACAGTTAATTGGCATTTTGTCCTTTTCAATTAATTAAGTTCTTACAGGAGACAGTTATTACCAAAGGTGACAGGCAGTTCTACCCTGTAGAAGAGCACAATGAGCAGTAAAGGTGAATTTGTAACCACTGTAGAGTAGTCCAAGCAGACCAATAGGCACTTTTGAAAGCTAACAGTTTACATAAACATTATTTTTTATCTGCACTAACCTCCATGATATAGCAAATATATTGTATTTAATAGGCCTAAATGTAGATTGCCATCGCAGACTAAAACTAGTATATTTAGAATGATGGGATATTAAATAAAACACCAGAGAAGACATTAGACCCTGGAGAGTCATTGTTTACTTTCTGGCTTTAAAGAGTCCTAAAACAGTATCAGAATTAATAATGATCTCAGAATGTA
Organism: Protopterus annectens; assembly: GCF_019279795.1. NCBI lineage: Eukaryota > Metazoa > Chordata > Ceratodontiformes > Protopteridae > Protopterus > Protopterus annectens. Next base: position 346,930,736 of record NC_056737.1, on the reverse strand, counting down.
TTGTACTTATTCAATGCAGTGAAAATATAATTTGCTGTACTGTCTGAATCACAGTTTTGAACAGCAGCAAAGAAAGGTACAGTTTTACTCTTTGTCCCATTAATTCTGATAGTGCAAGACCAAGTAATCACCAATCAAATGCAAATACTGAATCAAATGATTTTGCCTATTGTGACAGTTACTAGTTGTTGAAACTAAGGATATTCCCAAACATGAAGCTGCTTTGGGAAAACTTATGCAGAAATCAGTGGCAGCTGGTGACTTCAAATCAAAGGGGGGCTTCAGGAGACAGGTGGATGGGTGGGGTCATTGGGAAGGGGTGTGGCCAACTAGAAAGGGGAAGGGCTATGCTCAAAACCACAAAAACTGTAGCTTTAATTAAATACGCTGCCCTGGGAGACAAATCGTCATTATGAGATTCCAATCAAGACAAAATGAAGTGTAGAAGAAAAAAATATTTCAATGCATTGGCTGCATGACAGCTTACTTAATAGCTAGATGGAAACAAAAAGGTTGTGAGGCATGAAAAAATAAATTACTTTTTAAATGCATTACTGGAATTCCAGTCAAAATCAAGTATAAGAAAACAAGCAGCACTCAACTCAAACCACTTCTCCTTGCACTGCAGTTCTAATTATAATTTATATTACGCTATATTAAAGTACCAAGTAACATGCTGAAAGTAGCAATCTCTGTGATACCCCCACTTGTAAAATGTTTCTTATCCAAAAAAGACCTGCTGCCTGACAACTATCTACTTGTTTCATGGGGAAAACATGATCAAAGTAAAAAATGACAAGCAAACAAGAAACAAGCTCAAGATACATTGCTTAAAGGATTACTGTACAGGTAATGGACCACACATGATAGATTGGCATTCTGTTTGGTTTACAGGTAAAGCCTGCAAAGATGACTGCAAGTATCCAACAAATGTAATGAGTTTCTTAAAATAATGTAATCCTGTCCTTTATTACAAATGCTGTCATATGCATTTCAATACCCAAGGCTTATACATTATATAGTTATGTAAGTATTCTCTGCATGACAACAACAGAAAGGCTTTCAATGTTGGCAATTCTTTAACAGTATGTTTATTAAAGCTTACTTGCATCTTACAATCTCAGACAAGCTTACCTGATGGTCATTAAAGCATTGCTACTTAAACACAGAGCAACAGGCACGTTCTGAGTAATAATAAGCATAAATCAACAGTAGAAAAATATGACAGAAACCAGAACATTCTGCATAATCAAGGACAGAATAAAAGTAGCACTTGTGTCCACCTTGGATGGGGGTTACTCTGCACATTTAAACTGCATAACTGCTCCTTGCCTTGCTTGGACACATCCAGGGTCACTACATGGGGGGGTGGGGTGCAACAAGTATGTCACAACTTGAAATGTCTCTGGCTGACTGTGATGGCCCTGACACATTTGTCATACCTCTCAACCTCAGAATACGAAATATGGACAGAGCCATACATAGAAGTGGGACAAAGGCCCAAAAATGAGGACAATTTTTAAATATTGCTCTCATAAACTTAGAAAGATAACAGAATAGTAGGTATTGCATTAGTATGAATTTTCTGAAAGGTACGAAATCTGAAACTCAAATGTCTGTCATTATTTTCTAACTTCAGTCTTTAATGATTTGCCACTAATTTGCCAAAAAAACACAATTTTATGAAAAATGGACCAAAAATGTGATGCAAAAATATAAAATAGCCACACAATACAGCTGGGAACCTGTCAAAGAAGGGACACTTTTTAATATTAGTACTGCTAACTTGAGCAGCTGACAAAATAAAATAATCTACATGCATTTCTGAAATAAAAGTAATCTATAACTCTGATTATTACAGTTATTTCTTAATTGTAAACCCTCCACTTTTCTTCCAAAATTGCCATTTTGCAATGGGATTATTAGGGGAAGAGCAACATTTTGTGCCAAAATTGGGGACAGTTGAGAGGTTTGGATAAGCCTAATTCTATAAAGCAATTTATTTGCACATAACTCTCAACCTGTTAATGCAGGAAATCTGGACAAGGCCAACTATACTGGGGGAACCTATAAACAGTACTATAAATTGTTGTATAAACTGAGACAGTTGGTAGAATAACAGGTCTTGCTTTAGCATGCATTTTTCTGAAGGTTATGAAGTCTGAAACTCAGTATCTGTCATTATTTAGTGACTTAATTTCTAAATTATTTGCCAGAAAACCACACATCTTATGAGGAACAAACCAAAAATAAGAAACAAAAATCTATTCATTCTGTGAAAATCTGGACAGTTGAGAGGTATAGTTCAGCCGGGGCTGTCTTTGAGTTTGCCGCCTTCTCCCTGCAGCCATTCCAATGAACCATTACTTGGCTATTTCATCCCATTTACCATAAACACTAATGTGCATACTGCTTTACTTCTACGATGATTTGGCCTTCATTTGAAAGTTTTATTTTGCATTTTACAACACATACACTAAGACATCTGCTAAATAAAGCAATGCAATCTCTCAATGAAAACAGACTTAGCATTAAAACTTCTTTGCCCTTGAAGAAAATACATTTTGCCAGCGGCAGATAAAGATTAACTTTGGGCTGTTTTCAAATCATAGGCCCCTTGGACACAAAACATACACGTGGTCTTTGATACACCTTCCTGACTGTATTAAATTATATTCCTTGTACAATATAGTACAGTTGCTAGTGGGTATTTGAAATTTGTTTTGAACATTTTTCCAGTAAACAATGAAACAAAATGCATGCACCAATAATGACAAAATTGCTCAATTCAGAACATTTTTCCAGTAAACAATGAAACAAAATGCATGCACCAATAACGACAAAACTGCCCAATTCAGAACATTTCTGTCATAAAAGTCTACTCAAACTTTTACAGTCCACCAGTATCAGTAAATATGCACAATCTCTGAAGAAGTAAAAGTCATCTAAATAATTCCACATTAAAGAAATCTGTAACTAATTCAGAGGTTGCTGCTAGCAAACAACTTTATATTTCATTGCTACATCTACAAATAAAGTGCCTGTTGCCCTTGAGGAATAAATTGCCTAAGTTGCATTAAAAAAAAGATAACCTAGTAATATTGCAAAAGGGAATGGATGACAAACTGATAACAGGTTCATAGTTACTAGGTATCTTCACCAAAGAGGACTGCAGCATCCACCCCCTTTACAATACTGTACAGTATCAACAATGCATCTAGCTACTGTGGGAGTAGAACCCACAGCCTTCTGCATCAAAAGCAAGTACACTACCTATTGTGCTATTAGCAATGCAAGTCGACTTGGCATAAGCAGCACTAAACTTTTGTTCCCTTGCAGCTCTCAGCTTCTTGTAAAATCTACTTGACATTCAGCTGCATCTATGAACTTTGCAGCACAAGAAATCTGGAAAAATCCAAAATTTAGGGGGGTGGGCAAAAGACCAAAAAACAGGGACACATTTTAAACATTGCTTGTATAATGTTAGAAGGTTGTTAGAATAAAATGCTGTGTTATCATTATACATTTCACTGCCAAGTATTGAACTCAGGACCGTGTACAAAACAGTCAGAGCAATATACCACTATGCCAAATCATCTGTTTTATGAAAGAAAGGAACATTGAAACTTAAATGCCTACCATTTAGTGAATTCAGTTCTCACCATAGCTGTCAACATCTTAGCACAAAACACCTGAACAAAGCCAATAATAGGGGAATACAGCCCCTAAACATATTCAGTAACTTCAGTTATCACCATAGCTATCACTTGGCAAAAAAAACCTGGATGAAGCCAATAATGGGGGAATACAGTCCAAGAAATAAGGACAAATATACATTGAGGACACCAGAGCAAACCCACACAAACACAGGGAGTACAGCCAACCTGTAGCTGTCAGGCAACAATACTACCACTGCACCACTGCACTACTGGCTGTGGTAAGTAACAAAAATACAGAAACCACAGATTTTATGAGGAACAGAAAAAAACAAATATGAGGCAAAAATCTGCAAATGTTTTACAAATGGTGGTGGGTAGGGAATTCAGGCTCTTGCCAGTTGGGCCCAAGGTACAGGATTTAAGCCTTATTCTCTACCCACCACCATGCAACAGGGACATTACACACAAAACCTTCTGATCCTCCATAGTGGCCTGATTCTGTCCTCTGCAAGCTAGGACCTCTGTAGCAGCCCAATCACCTCCATAACAGCCCATGCAGGCTGTTCTGGGTTTCCCCATGAGATATGAGTGGGCTGTAGCCTCCAGCCTGTGGGCAATGCAGTCTGGTGTGCTTCCAGTCTGTGCAATCGTCACTACACAGACCTCTGGGCTGGTAGGGGTGGAGTTTCCTTCCTTCCCTATCCAGACTGCCTAACTGAGCAGTCTGGAGTTCAGGAAGTAAGCACGCATGTGTGTGTGGAGGTCTGGACTGCCTAACACAGCAGTCAGGAACTCAGCATGCATGCGTGAGTTCCAAGACTCTCATGAATTTTTATTTTTTTATTTTAATTTTCTACAGTGGGGGGATGCAATTATTTTTCTTTTTACAGGTGGGGGGGGGTCTGCAGTCCTATAGCACGAGCTGCTCCTGTGCAGAATACAGTGTTAGTTTGTATTTCAGAAGTTCACACAGTTAAGCCAGACATCAGGAGAAATTCATTGCACCTGCACCTTTGTCAGCAGTAACATTCAATGAATAAAGAAAATACACCCAGATTAAGTGTCTAGCCATTGAAAGTCAGGGCTACTTTCATTAGACAGTTACATTCTCTAGCAGCAACCAATGTACAAGTGTACAATTATTAATTGGGACCATTTCAGAAACCTAGACAGTAAATATATGGACATCACAATTGACTGATAAAACAACTAAAGTGAAAAGAAAAATCTATTGTTGATCATAGATTCTGAAGTACTGGATGAGCAGTAATGGAAATCCAAAGAGAATCTAATAAGTATGCATCACTTATGTTAATTATCTAAGGTGATGGTTTACCATGCCCTGTTTAAATTACTCATCTTCACTGGAAGTTTCAGGAGTGTTCGTTTAAATGCTCGACTACTCCTTTCTCCTACAGCTTGACACATGTATACAAGGCTATAATATGTGCAAAGCAGATTGTCTTAAAATGAGCTTTGCATAGAGGACTTGGATGCTTCTCATAATATACTGCTGAGAAAGAATATTTCTCTTCATATTCATGAAACGTGGTACTGACAAGTGCAATGCAGACCATTTGCAATTTTGCCCAAACAACAGCCAGCTCTATGGCATACAGGGATAAAGCCATGACTGCAGCCTAAATGTCCTATGTTTAGTTAGTGGATTGGGCATCTGAGGTGTCACTAGGGGAAGGATGGGCATGGCTATCCTGAGGGAGAGACCATGACTGAACACACCTTCCATCTGATTTTTAGCAGAGGCTAGGAAAATGCTGGGGAGGTGTTCATTGTTTGAGATACTAAAGAGGTGGAAACATTATGCCAGTGTGATGCCATTCCACCTCTGCCCCTGGATGTAAATAGGCAAGTTCAGGGGACCAGAAAAATATTGTAAGCAAAAATACTCCTCCATAAAAATATGATGCTGCAGCAGCCTATGTTTCCTCACTGGCTCTGAGCATGGTATTGGGTAAGTCCAGTGGAGGAATATGAGTGCTGGGTAGACCCAGAATGAATGAGGAGAGGTCCGTGTGGCAGCTGATTGTCAGCTCTGAGAAGAGAAAATGATTAAAAAAATGTTACCCGTACATCAACTAATTGATCCATACTTCTGAACCATGTGTAATATTTATTGGGCATATACAAGCATTCACTACTTCATTGCTGTCATCCGCACTTTGTTAAATATGTCCACAGTACTACACTGCCATACCTGTTATATTTTGAATCATGTCATGCCAGCTCTTTTCTTTATCTTCTTAGATCTCTTTTCTCTGAAAACGTTATTTTCAGTATTACATATACTGTCCCCCTTGTTTCAAGTTTTAGGAGTCTTATGTACTCATGTGATCTTCCCTATACATTTTTGTGCATTTTGTCAAATGGCTGTTCATCTGAACATGGTGGCTCCATCATTAAAATGATTAATTTGCATGCTTGCCTTATTTTAAATAATTCAGGGTTGACGTACCCAACTTAAATATGTATGTCACCGCTGCAGAATATTGATAATCTTACTGCACTGCTGTGTTTCTACCATGCATGTGGTCATTGTCTGCTTTGTTATACCACTTCTACATTAATTTGACCTTCAGTTACTTTATTAATGCTGTCTTTTTATAATTTCACATATCGTGAAGCATGCCTGTTCTTTTTTTTTTAATAAATGTGTGCAGCAGTACCAAGTCTTGCTGACACTTGATAGACATCTAAAACTAGAAAGTGGATGTAATTAATTATTATTTTTTAATGTCAGTTTGTGTGGCGGGGCATGGAGCGCAGCAGAGCTGAGCCATGCTTATCCATACACTATCGACACTGGGCAGATATATAAAAATAGAAACTGGATGTAATTAAAGGCAAACTCCACCCTAGAATTAAAAAAAACTGTTTTTTTCACTCTGTCTTTGTTTCCTGACCTATTTTAGCACCTCAGAATCACTCTAAGTGCTTTATTTGTAATTTTATCCTGTTTTCCAGAACATGGCTACCAATGGTGCTTGATGTATCAACATGATCTTGTTCTCCCTCAACCCTTTCTCTTTGCCATAATGCTTTGTATGACTCATGCCAGACATAAGGAAGTAACTGTGAATTCCCATGCCATCGACATATAATGGGGTTTGTGTGAGTCACTGTTACCTTCTTTACCTTCTGTAAAAGGACTGCTTTGTTTCTGTCTCTAATCACCCTCATTTATGTTTGGCTCAGACCTTGTTTTACACTATACTTAGAAGTTATCCAACTACAGCCAGAAAAGTAACTAAATTGCAGGCCTTTGTTCAGGGTTTTCTTTTGTAGTTCAAGAGGAATTGACAGTCCCCTTCCCCCACACTACTGCAGAGGTGTTAAAACTGTCACTGCACTGAAAGACCCTTACAGAATCAATCCCTCCTGGACTTTTACAGTATTTGTGTTTCCTCCTCCTACTCTATTACTTTATCTTGCTTTTTCAGCTACTTGCTCTCTAAAGTGTTCAATTGTATCTTTTCTGCTGCATTTATTACTGCTTGTTTTTAGCCTATTTAAATTGTAAGTATTATTCTAAGCCTCTTAGTTTTTGGTCTAAGCACTTGGATTTTAGGCCTACCCCTTAGCTCTCCCTGGCCTCTCTCCCTCAGATTCTGACAATTATGGATGGACAATTTCCTAAGGTTTCTCCTGCCTGCTTGGTTGATATGGGCATTCTGAGACAGTGTAGCAACTGCCTCACGTACATGGACAACCATCTGATATTTTCACCTAGGAACACAATTTGTGAGAGATGCAATTGCATTATTAACCTAGAGTCTATGATCTCTCCCTCAAAAGTCAGTATATCTGGCACTGAGAAGGTTATCAACAGAATCACTACACCTCAATCATCACTCTCAACTACACAACACACACCCACATATGTGGAGGTTCTCAACAAAAATATACTCAAACAAACAAGACCTCAGAGGCAAAAACACACGTGAACTCCACAACCCTGCAAACCACATACCAAGCATAGTCCATACACCTGTGTCTCGCAACCACAAAGGCCTAACCATAAAACCAACATATTAGTCATAGGAAACTCTATTGTGAGACACACAGATGTGCCTCTCACCAGGCTGGATAAGGAGAAAGTCAAGGTAAGTTGTCTGTCAGGTGCAAGAATCTGCCATATCGCATACGCACTCAAGTCTAAACAACAGGTACTGTTAAGACTCCATCATCATCCATGTTCAGGTGAACGTCAGGTGAACGACTTGAGATGTACCTCCCTGGACTATATGAAGACAGACATGATTGAGTTCACTGAATATGTGTCCCAGGCAGGTATGTCCCTAGCCTTAAGCAGCATTCTACCATCACCCAGAATAATACCTCAGTACAAACAGTAAATGATTGACTTTAACAATTAGCTTAGTTTCTGGTGTCATTCCATGGGCATCCAGTACCTGAAAGCCTGGGAAGATATGATCGGCAGACCACAGTGCTTTTCTAGAGATGGTTTGCATCTGTCTCACTTGGGTTTCAGGCTTCTGGCAAAGGCCCTTGCCTCTCCCATAGTGCCTTTTTTAGGAAAAGTTCTCAGGTCGATAAAACCATCATAAAAATTTCAACAAAATGCAAATTAAAGGTCATGCTGCTAAACGCTAGGAGTCTAAACATGAAACTGCACTCATTGCAAGCATTCTTAATCCTGGAAGATGCTGAGATTTGTGCAGTCACAGAAACCTAGTTCAAAGCTGCATACAGCACTCCAGCCTTACCTGGTTACTCATCCTATAATACATTCAGACCCCAAACTGTGGGCAGCAAAGCCAAAGGATTTAGAGTTTCAATGTATATTATAGACACACATACCTCCAGGCTGGTCAAACAATAAGACACACAGGAGACACTCCAGGTGACGTTAACCATTGACTAGGCCCCTATTCAAATCATAGCTAGCTACAGGCCCCCAAATTTGACTCAGAATGCCCACCCCATTTGTCTGGACCTCTTTGAATCTATCAAGAGTCAACCCTTTACCCTGATCCTGGCCGACTTTAACTACCCAACCATAGACTGGAAAAACTACTCATGCTAAAATGCAAATGCTCAGAGATTCATTGATTTTATCAAAGCAAATGCCTTGGAGCAGCTAGTCAATACCCCCACAAGAGATGATAATATCTTGGACTTGGTACTAACCAACATGAGTAACCACTGCAGCACCACTACAGTATCATCCTCCCTGATAAGATCCGACCATAAAGTGGTCACATTTGAAGTCAAACTCTCCCTTGACCCCTCTCTAGCTAGGGTCAAACAAAAAAAACTTCTCCAAAGCTAATTACAACTTCCTGAGGGATGGTATAAACAGCCCCTCTGTAGGAACTGGTACCACTATCCAAAACTACACCAATGTACTATATGAGCACTTATACAGATTCACGGAATCAGGAATACCCGACAGGACATAATCGTCCTCCTCAAGGAAGAGTAACCTGTCTGGTGGACATCTGCAATAACTAAACTATATAATAAAAGGAAAACAATGCTGTCCAGGAGCATGAAGGAGTGGGTGCCCAATTGGAAGTAAAATCTCCTTAGCCTGAACAAGCAAATAAGAGCACTAATGAAATCCTCTAAAGCCAAATTCAAGTCCAAATTGGCAACATATATTAGAGACAATCATAAGGCCTTCTTTGCATATGTTTGCAGTCTCAAAGGAAGCACCCAGATCTATTCAGAACTATTGGCCAAGGACACCACATACACAAATGCTGTAGGTACAGCCAGCTTACTGGCTGACAGATTCAGTGAAAACTTCACCCCTCTGTCCCCCCAGCAGTAAATCAGGACATTTCCAGTACCTGCCCCTCTCCCCTTATCACTAGGGAACAGGTCATCACTGCCCTCTCAAAGTCAAAAAATACAACCTCCATGGCATCCAATAACATCCAAGGCTACATCCTACACGGACTTAAACATGAAATTGCAGCACCATTAGGCACCGTATTCAAGCAAAACCAGCTTTGTCCCAGCCAAGTGGAGGGCAGCCACTGCCATCCCTTTGCACAAAGGTGGAGCATCCACCAATCCAGGAAAGTATAGACCCATCAGCCTAACTAGCCTGATCTGCAAGGCCATGGAATGGATTATAATGTACCTCATTAACCGGGACATTGGCAACCTCCAAACACTCGACCCCATACAGTTTGGCTTTGTCAATGGGAGGTCGTGTCTGTTAAATCTGGTCAACTTCTTTGAGACAGTCACCAAAGCCATGGACGAGGGGAAGAACGTGCACACCGCCTACCTTGACCTGGCCAAGGCCTTTGACACTATTCCCCACTTGGGCGTAGTAGAAAAACTCTCTCAACTAGGTATCAATCCATATGTTATCAGATGGGTAACAAACTGGCTCACTGATAGAACCTACATAATCAAAATAGGGGATGCCACCTCAAGCAGTAGACCCGTAATGAGTGGCGTACCCCAGGGATTGGTCTTGGGACCTCTGTTATTCAGAATATACTTCTCTGAGGTGCATCCCAAAACCAGTAGGCTATGGCTGACCAAGTTTGCAGATGACTGCAAGCTGGGCATGGTCATCAATTCCCCAAGTGATGTGGACATCCTCCAAGAGGGTCTTACCCAAACAAATGACTGGTGACAGAAACATGGCCTCAAGCTGAATGCTAAAAAATGCATCATCATTCCCTTTCAGGAGAGTAACATCTCCACATATTATCATATTAATAGCAATGTCTTAAGCATGCAATCAGTCATGAGGGATTTGTGCACCCAGGTTGATAGCAACCTGACTTTTGACCACCATGTTGCTTCCGTTGTACTGAAAGTTTTCTATATGGCTCACCTCATAAGTAAGGGTATCTCATCCAGGGACACGGATGTCATAACATCCCTGTATTCTTTCCTTATAAGGCCAGTTATTGAGTACAATACCCCTTTTGGCATGTACCTCGCAAAACATATGCAGCAGCTGGAAAGACCACAGAGGTTCCTCACCAGAATAATCCAGGGCCTCAAACATCTACCCTACACAGATAGGCTAAAAGCCCTGTCCCTCTACTCAGTTTCATACAGACTCCTCAGAGGTGACCTCTGTCTGGCATACAAAGCAATCTCAGACCCCACATTGATGAGACTGCTGCATATCCACAACTCAAGCTCCACTCGAGTAACCCGCACACGTGCCCTCTACCTGGTCTGTGACATCAATAGGACTTGGTGTGACAGATTTGTGTCCTAGAGACTCCCCTATTTGTGGAATAGACTCACTCTCCATGTCAAGCTGAGTACCTCATTATCCCTTTAAAAGCACAACCTGGGTAACTGGATGGGAAACAGAAAATACACCCCTGGTATTCCACCTGTGTCCCTGCTGGACAGGGGCTTTGGGAGCTGACTTGTCTAAACATGGACTAAACTCTTGGCTAGGCTTATAAGAGTTTCAGGGCCAATAGCCTAGTAACTTCCTATGATCCTATAAACAATACCAGTAACAGTAATCAATAAAGTGTAAAGCAGGATTGTGGTGTCATAACATAATTTCAGTAGAGGTGTATGCATTGCATGTCTATTATAATGTTGCTACAGTCAATTATAAAATGGCAATAACTGTGGAGTGCAAAAGTAATTGCCAGAAAAATGTATTGAACAACCCGCAGTATGGTTCAAGTCTATCTCCAGGCCACTTTCAATCACATAATTCTCTCTTTTCCTCCCACTCCATTAACAGAAGGTATATGGGTGAGGTAGCCCAATTTACGGGCAAATATTTTGTGTATACTTCACAGTTACTTAGCAGCAATACCAATAAAGTGTAAAGCAGGATTGTGGTTTCATAACAAAATGTGTCTAAATATTTGCAGTAGGGCTGTATTCATTGCATGTCTGTTCTAATGTCACTGCAGTCAACTGCAAAACTGTAATAACTGTAGAATGCAAAGGTAATTGCTTGAAAATGTATTGTGCAACCCACAGTATGGTTCACTATCTCCAGGCCACTTTCAGTCACATAATTCTCTCTTTTCCTCCCACTCCAAGAACAGAAAGTATATGGGTAAGGTAGCCCACTTTATGGGAAGCTATCATGTATATACTTCACAGACACTGAGCAGCAATATCAATAAAGTGTAAAGCGAGATTGTGGTTTCATAACAAAATGTGTCTAAATACTTGCATTAGGGCCATATTCATTGCATGTCTGTTCTAATGTCACTGCAGTCAACTGTAAAACTGTAATAAAGAATATTGTGTAAAATCTTACCATAACCATAGATGTCCTTCTATTCCATGTTGCAGTATTATGTACTCTTGGGTCTCCTCCTCTTGCTACCTGAACATCCAGCCAGTTTCCAAATGTTTGTAGTCACTGCAAGGTGCTTGGGATATCTGACATGGCTAGACAAGCATGGGCCATAAAAGTGATGTCTGCACGCACCATACCTCAGAAATGAGCACCCCAGTCAGACCCCAGTCCCAGGACAAGCTGTGCCAGTCCTGTGTCATCCAAGAAGGGAAAGTTATATCATTTGGAGTGGTAGGAGGGAGGGAAGGAATACTGCAACATGGGAGAGAAGGACATCTATGATTATAGTAAGATTTTACACAACTATTCTATGTCCTTCTGGCGGTGGTGGTGCTGTGGTAGCATTGTCGCCTCACAGTTAGACGTTGCCCATTTGATTCCCAGTTAGATCATCTTCTGTGGGGTGACATGCATGAATGGGCATTCCATCATTGAAGGTTGTGTGCTAGGCCTGGCAAGCCAGCACGTAAAACTCTATTGCCAATCATTAGCGGACCGGAGTTCCACTGTGGCGACCCCTAACCGGGAAAAGCCGAAAGACACAAACAAACATTCTATGTCCTTCTATTCACATGTTGCAGTATTCTGTACTCTTGGGTGAGTGCCAAAGCTCACTGTGAGGAAAAGGGGTGGTGGTCTGGAGGAATTCTCAATGAATCCATGGAGGATAGACCTGGCAAATCCGGCCCTGGATTTAGAAATCTGGTCTAACTTGTAGTGCTTGTCCAGCTGGCTGCCTCTTGAATGGTGGAGGTGTCCGGGCCTTTGAAAAATGCTTCAGAAGAGGCCATGGCCCTAGTGGAGCATGTTTGACCTTGTGTCCCAATGACTTCCCATGGTGTGCATAACAGAAGGTAATAGCTCCAGAAATCCAGGAAGAAATAGTTTGTTTAGTTACTGCTTCCCCAGAACCCTGGGGTGAAAGGAGACGAATAACTGGTCAGACATCCTCAAGGACTTAATTTTGTACAGGTAGAACCTAAGCTGTCTGTGCAAGTCAAGGGAGTGTAAGACTCTCTGACTGTCATGTTGTGAGTGGGCAAATAAGGTGAGGAGGCAGATGGCTTGGTTTAAGGAGAGCTCATTGACAACCTTGGGCATGAAGAATGGATTGGTCCTAAGGGTTATCCTGTCTTTGTGGAAAATGAGAAAAGGGGGAATAGCCATGAGAGCTTGCAACTCAGACACTCTTCTAGCCAAGGTTAAGGCCACAAGGAGGACTGTTTTCCATGTGCAGCATTTTAGAGAGGCCTTGGATGCCACTTCAGAGGGAAGCACTGTGAGCTTCTCCAGCATGTATTTCAGGTCTTAGGTGGGGAAATGGGCTTCCTGGGGGTCCTGAGGTGCAGCACTACTTTTAAGAACAACTTTGCTGGTAGCCTGGAAGTCAGAGGTAGACAAGCTGAAACAACAGGCAGGTGAGCCTTGATGGAGGAATATACTAATCCTGTCTGTAAGAGTTCACACAGGTATGGCAGTACTAAGGGGACCTCACTCTGTTAAGGGTCCAACTGTCTCTGAAGACACTATATGGTAAATCATTTCCACTTGACTACATAAGATTTCTTTGTATTAGGTTTCCTGGCCTCCTGCAGGACTGAGAGCATGTCCTCATTGTATAAGTGTCTGCAGGGATCCAAATTCTATCACCCACAGAGCGAGCTGTAGGGATTGCCAATGTGGGTGGATTAGAGATCCCTTGTCCTGTGTGAGAAGGTATACTCTGTGGGGTAACTTGTGGTGATTGCCCTAGGCTAAAGGCAGAAGGAGGGGGAACCAGTGCTGTCTTGGCCAAAAGGGGGTCAGCAACAAGATGTTTGGTCTGTCCTGCTGAATTTTCAGTACGGCATTCTGAAATATGGGAAGGGGGGAAATGCATAAAGAAGCATACCCTTCCAAGAAATTGAAAAGGCATCCGTTGCCCTCATCAGGGGTTGGGCAGACTGGTACAGAAGGAAGGAAGTTGCCTGTTCATGGGGGAGGCAAACAGGTTTATTTGAGATGTACCCCATTTGTGGACTAGATCCAAGAAAACATCCCTGTGTAGCATCCATTTGTGGGACTGTGGCATGGACCTGCTTAAGGTGTCTGCCTAAGAGTTCTGTTCTGAAGGGATGTAAACTGCCTAAGTGTTACTCCCTGATTCATGGCTAGTTCCCACTCTAAGACAGCTAGTCAGCATAGCAAGTAAGATTTTGTTCCCCCTGCTTGTTGACATACCACAGAACTGTAGTATTGTCTGTGAATAGTTTTAGTGGGCCCTGTTTGAATCTGGGCTAGAAGGCCTTTAGGGCCAGAAGAATTGCTCTAATCTCTCTTACATTGATGTGCTTCTTTTTGTTGTAGTCTGTCCAGGGGCCCTGGACTTTTAGGGGGCCTAAGGTTGCTCCCCAGCCCTAGTCTGAGGCATCTGTGTACATTTCCTTTGTTGGGAGGGGAAGTTGAAGGGGAAGGCCTAGGTTGAGGTTCACCTGATTCAACCACCAAAGAATATCTTTCTTGAGACAGGGAATAAAAGGAATTTTGTACTTCAGAGGATGAGAGTGTTGAGTCCAAATGGATCTGATGTACCATTGAAGCTTCCTCATGTGAAGCCTTGCCAATTGTAGCATTGGGATAGTGGAAGCCATGTGTATCAGGAGTCTGAGGTACTCCCTGGCAGTAATTTCTTTCATCTAAAAAACAGGAGTGGGTACTGTGTTAGATCTTCCACCTTCTGGGTGGGTAGGAATGCCTTCATAACATCTGTCTGAATCCTGCACCCTAGAAACACTAGGTCCTGAGGGAGGGTCAGGTTGGACTTGGGGTAGTTTATCTGGAAGAAGGGACAGGGTTGTCTACAGGTGGAGCTGTGGGGGGGGGGTTCTCTGCAATCTGCCTGGATATGCAGATCATCTAGATAGGGGAATATATGAATCACTTGGGTCCTGCAGAAGGCAATTACTGGTGCCAGGCACTTGGTAAAGATGCTTAGGGCTGTAGAGAGACCAAAAGGCAAGGCTGAGAATTGATAATGAGAAAATGCCACAGAGAAATGAAGGAATCTCCTGAAATTGGGCATTATGGGAATGTGAAGGTAGGTGTCTTTGATGTCCAAGGTGGCCATGAAACTCTTGGGCAATATCAGAGAGAAGAGAGTTTGCAAGGTGAGCATCCTGAAGGTGGGCACTTGCAGGAAAATATTTAGGTGGGAGAGGTCCAGGATTGGTCTCCAGGGTCCATCTTTTCTTGGGACTAGAAATCGCCAGGTGTAAAAGCCTTTTACCCTTTCTGTCAGAGGGCCTTCAGGTTGTCCAAAAACTGATGAAAAGAGGGGGAGCTGCTCTTTGGGGAGCTGAGGAATATCCCTCCTGGAAGGAGTAGTGATCCACGTCATAAAATGCCTGTGTTCTATTATGGACAGAACTTACATGTCTGTAGTAATGTGTCTCCACACCAGGATACAGTGAGAGAGCCTTACTGACAGTGGGATGGAGGGGGGAGGCTTCAAGAATGGCAGGTAGTCACAGGCTACCTGTCTTGTGTTGAAACTGAGGCTTATTAACTGGGGGGGGTGTAGGTTGGCAGGGGTGAATTGCCTCCTGGCAGCTTTCCTAGATCTGAGAGTAGAAGTAGGAGCAGAGTGCTTCCTAATACATTGTGTCTTGGATGGGTAGTTCCTATGAAACTTGGGGGATAGGAGAGACAAACAAATGTTTGAGATCTTGATGTTCCTTCCCCTTTTTCTGTAAAGTCTTGAATTGCTCTGCTGTCTTGTAGCCAAACAAAGTGGAGTTATCTAAAGGTGGATGAAGAAGCTTTGCCCTGATGTGATCAGGTAATGGCTGGAGTCTTGGCCACAAATACCTCCTAAGAACAGAAGCTGATGCAGCAGACCTTGCTGAGGCCTCAGCAGCATCCTTGCTGCACCTAATAGAGTGTCTGGTGACCTGGGAGGTCAGCGATATGAGGCTGGACAGTAGAGCTTTGCCTGGGGAATCAGGAATATCAGACAACTGTTTGGTTACTTTTTCTAGAAGAGCCAAGGCATATTTGGATATATGGGTCTGATAATTGATCTCTCTGAAGGGCAGGATGGTGGATGTGTAGACATTTCTGCCTAGACTGTCCATAGGCTTGCTATCTTTGTATGTAGGAAGGAGGGAAGAAGAAGGAAGGAGTTTGGCAGCTTTATCAGCAGAGACTGAGATAGTGCCTGGGTCCTCTGCAGGGCATTTCACTAGAAATTTAGCAGTCTCTGGGACAACGTAGAATCTATCAGACCTACGGGGAGCAGGGGACTGAGAGTCGGGGTTCAAGGAAGCTACAATGAAAGCACCTAAGAATTCAGGCATTACAGGGGGAAAAGCTGAGGGAGCAGGAGAATCAATCTGGAGAAATTCATTGGACCTTTTCTGTACCTCTGTCATCTCAAATGAAGCCCACTTAAAGTGTTCCCTCATATTAAGCAATGGTCTCACCAAAGGTGAGATCTGCTGGGGAATTTGCTTCCTCAGACTCTTCATCTAGGGAGGCATATCCAAGTTGGGAGGGCAGTTGAGAGACATAGGAGAGAGGCTCCTCTGATGAAGACTCAGAAGATTCTTCCTCTTTCTCCACCTGACAAGAGTCTAATGCTTGAGGCCTGAGACTCAATACATGGGGAAGGATTGGGGTGGCTACAGAAGTAATAGGCCTAAGGGCCATGAATGCACTGAACAGTCTTTGTGAGAAAGTCTGCCAATTTGGTTGGCTTTCAACAGTAGGAGAGGTATGCTTCCTCTTTTCTTTTTTCTTTAACAAAGGCCTAGCCAGCATCTGGGCCAGAGAAGGCCTAGATTAGATGGCAGTGCGGTATGGGAGGGATCCACCCGGCTGGCTGGTGCAATCCTGGGTTCCTCCTCAATGTCTGAAGCTGACGTATGCAGAGCTTCCGAGGATATGCCTTCTGCATGAGGATCTGTGGCTTCCACACGGGTACCCACTATACCCGAATCAGTGGGAACCGAGCACTCCTACAGGCTGACGTCAGCTACAGGATGAACATCGGGAGGTGGAGGCACAGGCCTTAGTCTCTTGACCTTTTTCTTGGGTGGCTTGGCAGGCAGATCAGATGGCCCCTCCATACCTAATTCTAACTGTTTAAGCCACTGATTCTCTAAGTATACACTCAGGGTGTGGAGTCTGCTTCACAGAGGTTTTGGGATGAAGGCCTGGCAAATGGGGCAGGCCTTGTGGTTGTGGGATGATCCTAAGCAAAAGAGGCAAAGCTCATGGGCATTTTTATGGGGAATCTGATGGCCACCCTTGCACTTACCCTTTTTGGATGACATGAACAAAACACTAGCATGCAATGACACAAAAGCAAAGGGTCCCCAATGAGGTATTTATCTGAAAAATTTTGATTCGATGGTGATACAGCAGGTACAGCTGACATTCAACTGGTGGCAGAGAAACTCTGATGTATGATGCATGCAGACATCACTTTTATGGCCCATGCTCATCTAGCCATGTCAGACATCCCGCACACCTTGCAGTGACTGCAAACTTCTGGAAATTGGCCAGATGTTCAAGTAGCAAGAGGAGGGGACCCAAGAGTACAGAATACTGAAACATGTGAATAGAAGGACATCTGTAGAATGCAAACATAATTGCTTGAAAAATGTACTGCACAACCCACAGTACAGTTCAAGGCTGTCTCCAGGCCACTTTCAGTCACATAATGCTCTCTTCCTCCCACTCCAGGAACAGAAAGTGTATGGGTGAGGTAGCCCACTTTATGGGCAGATATTGTGTGTGTACTTCACAGACAGTTAGCAGCAATACCAATGAACTGTAAAGCAGGATTGTGGCTTCATAACAAAATGTGTCTTAATACTTGCAGTAGGGCTGTATTCATTGCATGTCTATCCTAAGTTGCTGCAGTCATTTGTTACATTATTTGCAGATGTCCTCTGCAGTCTTGTGGTGATTGCCCTATGCTAAATGCAGAAGGAGGGGGAACCAGTGCTGTCTTGGCCAAAAGGTGTTTGGTCTATCCTGCTGAATCTTCAGTACGACATTCTGAAATATGGGAAGGGGGATAATGCATAAAGAAACATACCCTTCCAAGAATTTGAAAAGGCATCCGCTGCCCTCATCAGGGGTTGGGCAGACTGGTACAGAATGAAGGAAGTTGTCTGTTCATGGAGGAGGCAAACAGGTTTATTTGAGATGTACCCCATTTGTGGACTAGATCCAAGAAAACATCCCTGTGTAGCATCCTTTTGTGAGACTGTGACATGGACCTGCTTAAGGTGTCTGCCTAAGAGTTCTGTTCTGAAGGGATGTAAACTGCCTAAGTGTTACTCCCGGATTCATGGCTAGTTATCACTCTAAGACAGCTAGTCAGCATAGCAAGTAAGATTTTATTCCCCCTGCTTGTTGACATACCACAGAACTGTAGTATTGTCTGTGAATAGTTTTAGTGGGCCCTGTTTCAATCTGGGCTGGAAGGCCTTTAGGGCCAGAAGAATTGCTCTAATCTCTCTTACATTGATGTGCTTCTTTTTGTTGTAGTCTGTCCAGGGGCCCTGGAATTTTAAGGGGCCCAAGGTTGCTCCCCAGCCCTAGTCTAAGGCATCTGTGTACATTTCCTTTGTTGGGAGGGGAGGTTGAAGGAGAAGGCCTAGGTTGAGGTTGACCTGATTCAACCACCAAAGAATATCTTTCTTGAGACAGGGAATAAAAGGAATTTTGTACTTCAGAGGATGCGAGTGTTGAGTCCAAATGGATCTGATGTACCATTGAAGCTTCCTCATGGGAAGCCTTGCCAATTGTAGCATTGGGATAGTTGAAGCCATGTGTATCAGGAGTCTGAGGTACTGCCTGGCAGTCATTTCTTCCATCTAAAAAACAGGAGTAGGTAATGTGTTAGATCTTCCACCTTCTGGGTGGGTAGGAATGCCTTCATAACATCTGTCTGAATCCTGCACCCTAGAAACACTAGGTCCTGAGGGAGGGTCAGGTTGGACTTGGGGTAATTTATCTGGAAGAAGGGACAGGGTTGTCTACAGGTGGTGCTGGGGGTTTCTCTGCAATCTGCCTGGATAAGCAGATCATCTAGATAGGGGGATATATGAATCACTTGGGTCCTGCAGAAGGCAATTACTGGTGCCAGGCACTTGGTAAAGATGCTTGAGGCTGTAGAGAGACCAAAAGGCAAGGCTGAGAATTGATAATGAGAAAATGCCACAGAGAAATGAAGGTATCTCCTGAAATTGGGCATTATGGGAATGTGAAGGTAGGTGTCCTTGATGTCCAAGGTGTCCATGAACCTCTTGGGCAATATCAGAGGGAAGAGAGTTTGCAAGGTGAGCATCCTGGAGGTGGGCACTTGCAGGAAAAGATTTAGGTGGGAGAGGTCCAGGATTGGTCTCCAGGGTCCATCTTTTCTTGGGACTAGAAAACGCCAGGTGTAAAAGCCTTTTACTCTTTCTGTCAGAGGGCCTTCAGGTTGTCCAAAAACTGATGAAAAGAGGGGGAGCTGCTCTTTGGGGAGCTGAGGAATATCCCTCCTGGAAGGAGTAGCGATCCAAGTCATAAAATGCCTGTGTTCTATTATGGACAGAACTCACATGTCTGTAGTAATGTGTCTCCACACCAGGATACAGTGAGAGAGCCTTACTGACAGTGGGATGGAGGGGGGAGGCTTCAAGAATGGCAGGTAGTCACAGGCTACCTGCCTTGTGTTGAAACTGAGGCTTCTTAACTGGGATTTGTGTAGGTTGGCAGGGGTGAATTGCCTCCTGGCAGCTTTCCTAGATCTGAGAGTAGAAGCAGGAGCAGAGTGCTTCCTAATACATTGTGTCTTGGATGGGTAGTTCCTATGAAACTTGGGGGATAGGAGAGAAAAACAAATGTTTGAGATCTTGATGTTCCTTCCCCTTTTTCTGTAAAGTCTTGAATTGCTCTGCTATCTTGTAGCCAAACAAAGTGGAGTTATCTAAAGGTGGATGAAGAAGCTTTGCCCTGATGTGATCAGGTAGTGGCTGGAGTCTTGGCCACAAATACCTCCTAAGAACAGAAGCTGATGCAGCAGACCTTGCTGAGGCCTCAGCAGCATCCTTGCTGCACCTAATAGAGTGCCTGGTGACCTGGGAGGTCAGTGATATGAGGCTGGACAGTAGAGCTTTGCCTGGGGAATCAGGAATATCAGACAACTGTTTGGTTACTTTTTCTAGAAGAGCCAAGGCATATTTGGATATATGGGTCTGATAATTGATCTCTCTGAAGGGCAGGATGGTGGATGTGTAGACATTTTTTGCCTAGACTGTCCATAGCCTTGCTATCTTTGTATGTAGGAAGGAGGGAAGAAGAAGGAAGGAGTTTGACAGCTTTATCAGCAGAGACTGAGATAGTGCCTGGGTCCGCTGCAGGGCATTTCACTAGAAATTTAGCAGTCTCTGGGACTATGTAGAATCTATCAGGCTTACGGGGAGCAGGGGACTGAAAGTCTGGGTTCAAGGAAGCTACAATGAAAGCACCTAAGAATTCAGGCATTACAGGGGGAATAGCTGAGGGAGCAGGAGAATCAGTCTGGAGAAATTCATTGGACCTTTTCTGTACCTCTGTCATCTCAAATGAAGCCCACTTAAAGTGTTCCCTCATATTAAGCAATGGTCTCACCAAAGGTGAGATCTGCTTGGGAATCCGCTTCCTCAGACTCTTCCTCTATGGAGGCATATCCAAGTCGGGAGTGCAGTTGAGAGACATAGGAGAGAGGCTCCTCTGATGAAGACTCAGAAGATTCTTCCTCTTCCTCCACCTGACAAGAGTCTAATGCTTGAGGCCTGGGACTCAATACATGGGGAAGGACTGGGGAGGCTACAAAAGTAATAGGCCTAAGGGCCATGAATGCACTGAACAGTCTTTGTGAGAAAGTCTGCCAATCTGGTTGGCTTTCAACAGTAGGAGAGGTATGCTTCCTCTTTTCTTTTTTCTTTAACAAAGGCCTAGCCGGCATCTGGGCCAGAGAAGGCCTAGAGTCAGATGGCAGTGCGGTATGGGAGGGATCCACCCGGCTGGCTGGTGCAATCCTGGGTTCCTCCTCAATGTCTGAAGCTGACGTTTGCAGAGCTTCTGAGGATATGCCTTCTGCACGAGGATCTGTGGCTTCCACACTGGTACCTGCTATACCCGAATCGGTGGGAACCGAGCACTCCTACAGGCTGACGTCAGCCACAGGATGAACATCGGGAGGTGGAGGCACAGGCCTTAGTCTCTTGACCTTTTTCTTGGGTGGCTTGGCAGGCAGATCAGATGGCCCCTCCATACCTAATGCTAATTGTTTAAGCCACTGATTCTCTAAGTATACACTCAGGGTGTGGAGTCTGCTTCACAGAGGTTTTGGGATGAAGGCCTGGCAAATGGGGCAGGCCTTGTGGTTGTGGGATGATCCTAAGCAAAAGAGGCAAAGCTCATGGGCATTTTTATGGGGAATCTGATGGCCACCCTTGCACTTACCCTTTTTGGATGACATGAACAAAACACTAGCATGCAATGACACAAAAGCAAAGGGTCCCCAATGAGGTATTTATCTGAAAAATGTTGATTCGATGGTGATACAGCAGGTACAGCTGACATTCAACTGGTGGCAGAGAAACTCTGATGTATGATGCATGCAGACATCACTTTTATAACCCATGCTCATCTAGCCATGTCAGACATTCCACACACCTTGCAGTGACTACAAACTTCTGGAAATTGGCCAGATGTTCAAGTAGCAAGAGGAGGGGACCCAAGAGTACAGAATACTGCAACATGTGATTAGAAGGACATCTGTAGAATGCAAACGTAATTGCTTGAAAAATGTATTGCACAACCAACAGTACAGTTCAAGGCTGCCTCCAGGCCACTTTCAGTCACATAATGCTCTCTTCCTCCCACTCCAGGAACAGAAAGTGTATGGGTGAGGTAGCCCACTTTATGGGCAGATATTGTGTGATTACTTCACAGACACTTAGCAGCAATACCAATGAACTGTAAAGCAGGATTGTGGCTTCATAACAAAATGTGTCTTAATACTTGCAGTAGGGCTGTATTCATTGCATGTCTATCCTAAGTTTCTGCAGTCATTTGTTACATTATTTGCAGATGTCCTCTGCAGTCACAGCTTTTGGGTTCTAGCCTCATGCCTGTCAACTATAAGACATGATGGCTGTCTATTCTACTTAATATACATAAACATATCTCTCAACTGTCAAAATGTTTTGTAACGTAATTACAACTGCCCAATCTGTCTGGTCCATGATTAGCAAACAAATGATAACCTAGAATGCAATGTATTGTCAAATATGTTTACAGAACACCTTGGTAGTCATGTACTTGCACATTATGTGAAACAGTTCCATGTAGTTGTGTACCTGCATTTCTTAGTGCTTGGCCTACACTGTCTCATGCTAACAGCTTGAGAGGTAGGTATGTGCTACATCATCTGTAGAGGAATTGTAGTCACTGTACTCATAACTGACACTCCATACCTGTAGAACTATGTATTAGGGGACTTTTTAGAGATATCATCTGCAACATCATTAATGACATGTTTTTCTCTCTCTCTCCCACCCCTTATCTTCTTTAATTTATTATTGTTATTTATTATTATGATTTAATATTAATATACTTGGTTAAACTAACTATATGTTGTTAAACTTTAATTTGTTATTATGGTTTAATATTAATATATTTTGTTAAACTGTTTTGTTGGCCTTATGGGTTGTCTCATACTGGCTTGCTGTTACTTTACTTACTGTTATGTTACTTAATATTGTGTTCTACATAATATATCTTACTATATATTTTGATTAATCAATATTATGTTTAATTATTTAAATACTAACATTGGTTTGGTTATTACTAACATTAAATTATTGTTATAACTAATTTACTACAGAGCATCAAGGTAGGCAAGTTCCCGGTGATATGCCTACTTTGCTTCCTCCAGCCATGGCACCAGGTCCCAGCATATCTGGGATCCAAACCAATGGTGCTCACTTTGCTGCCCCTGCACTACCTGCATCGTCAGGTAGTTCTGCCCTGTGAGACAGGCCTGGGCCCCTCTCTGAGGGCAGTGGTGGAGAGGGAGTTGTCCCCATGATGAACTGTTGGTTTTGGTTTGCAGGATCATGTACAGTGGGTTTGGAAGATGCCTGCACTGGATGAAGAGCATGCTGTCTACCCTGGTGGGGCAGAATTGCCCCAGAGCCCTGCCCCACCACTGCCACCTCAGGGCAGTGATGTAGCAGTGCCAACAGTCCCATGGGTAGGGGCATGATTCATGCTGCTATCCTGTGGAGGCACACGGGACTGCAATTTCACAACACCCTCCCACCCAAGGTGTTCACCCCCTCTTGTGTCACACACCACCCCTGTCTGCTGTCTTGTCTATCTTATCTGTCTGCATAAGCTTCCTCACCTACCCAGCTTACCACCCCACATGCACCTATGTCCATTCCCCAACATTCCACTCTCACCTTAAAAAAACAATGTGCACCTGTCCCCAAAAAAAAAAAAAAACATGTATAGCTCTCCATTTCACACACACATGCACTGGGCACAAGTAATTTACTCCAACTGGCTTGACAATGCAGTTATGTTGTCCTTGTATTCTTTCTAGGGGTGAGAGTCCAAATTAATCCACAAATTCTGTCAAAGTACACAGCTGTTGCTGTACAAGAAATGGATAGCTGTGGTTCTTTCCTACACCATTTCTTCACATACCTACCTGCCTTTCACTATGTTTCCCCCCCTGCTTGCACTCCATTTCATCACTTTTATATCTCCCCTTTTTTTAATTTCTTTAAAGACTTTTTGTGGAAAACTAAGCTCAGCTAAACAGAGCTATATTGATATATGTGTTTTAAATGATAAACATTCAAAATAAACACTTGTCCCCTATTTCAAAACCAAGATCATCACACATGCAGACCACTGGATTAACCTTCCATGCCACACAATTGTTAATTTAAACAGGTGGTTTAAGCAAAATATAATAACTGCAAGTTACAGTGATTAAGAGAGTTTAAGCAGAGCTGTGTGATGCACCATGTTGTGCAAACTTGCTGAAAAAGTAATGGAAAAAATGGGAGTGCAACTTGGTGTCTGGTGTAAGAGTACACCAGTAGAAAACCAGACAATTAATAATGGATGTAAATGAAGTCTCTAATAGCAGGTAAATGTGCATGTTTAATAGCAACATTTAGAAATACACTTGTTAAAACATTAATGGCGATAAACATGTTCAACTGGGACTCTGATGGGTAAATGTATCCATATAAAGTCATTCACATAATGATGGATGTAAAAAAGTATGCCACAGCCTGTATGGGTGCACTTATATCTTGACAAATACACCTGTTGTAACAGTGACTCAGTAGTTCAGTCTGTTAAATGCTGTGAAATTGATACATTTTGCTACATACAGTCCTGGGTTCAAATCCAGTGCTATGCAGCATTTAAATTATATTATTGTGAAGCCAGCAATTAATGACTGAGTCATGTACTCTTTATCCACATAATGCATTCCAAATAAAATGCCTGCTTTTCACTGATTGAAATCACAGGTCTGTAGATAAGAATACACTTCACATATCCCTATAGGTTCAAAGGTTCATAGGCTGGTACTAGGCTATTGCCCTAGGGCCTATACAAGCCTAGCCATAACAATTCCCTGGCTATTTTTCCCACAATATTTACTTCCCTGGACACCGACTGACATGATCCCTGGGATGAATTTCCTATCTCCCAACAGCAACACTATAAGTGCATAAAGTGTCAAGTCTTGCATGAATATGCATTCACAGAGGATTTTAACTAAGGTAATGCAAATAAGGCCCACTAATAGAGTGCAGCACACAATCCTTTCATAATCACATTACAGAATAGCACAGCTGCACAGCTAACATACACGTATGAAGCCCCTGCTAGTAACAAGGACTGCCAGCATACACATTCCAATGAATACCAGTAACACATGGCCTGACAGTTGCTCAAATGGTTGACTTAATGTTATATTTATCCCCTATGTTGCTCAAGGGCACAACAAACATGTTGCCAAACACTCTGTTAGTGATACCATTACCTAACATACTTACCTTAAACACATGTCTTAATTTGAGTGGAAGGGGTACCCTCACTCTGGCTCTGTGTCTACAACAAGGCTGGTTCAGCTCCTGCAGTTACTTTTCAGCTTGTTGTGCTCCAAGGTGTTCACACTCTCTGTCTATGCCTATTGCCTACAGCAGCAGTTGCTACCTGTAGCACACACATCTGTATATAAAAGTAGCTGCTGCAGACCTACCCTTGTGATGACGTAGTCTCCTCACCCCAATAATGTCCAGCACAGCATATCAGAAAGGGCTTCTAATCTACATGAAGGCCTTATATCTTGTCCACTGATCGCATGTCATTGGCTGATGATTCTGCAAATCAGCTGTGTTGGCTGCAATTAGCATTTCAGAACCACAGATTGGTTAAGAGGCAATCACCTGGCAATGAGAAGCATGTTAAAAAGGCAACCAGCTGGCTTTGGGGCACTTTCTTCACAGTAAATGCATTGCCAAAAACTGTATATATATCTACACATATCAACAGAGTAGTATTGTACTCCATCAGGTATGTAACCTTTTTGTTTCCAACATGATGCATATGTGTGAATATACTTAGGGGGAATGGGGGATTACAGCATTAAGCCTTTCTTAGAACTGTG
Source organism: Protopterus annectens (assembly GCF_019279795.1). NCBI lineage: Eukaryota > Metazoa > Chordata > Ceratodontiformes > Protopteridae > Protopterus > Protopterus annectens. The sequence continues at coordinate 346,905,055 of NC_056737.1, read as the reverse complement.
ATAATGATATGTCATTGATCTCCACATTTGTTGCACCTACAGAGGATGTACACTACATCAAGGGTGGAATATTTTTTGTCAATGTGGCACACTGGTCTCATGGGACTGTCCCTTTATAGAGGTTGTAATAGCACTCTGTTATTTGTTTGGCACTGTTGTTTTGACATATTATCAGGGGTGTTGCCCCTAGGGTACACTCTACAATGGACCCCAGTGTTGGGTGTATGATCATACAGCAGTATCTGTCATGGCATTCACAGGAATACCTGACTATCACTATTATCTTAGTAGTATCCACACGCTTAGTATGTTTGCACACTGTGGAAAATGACATGTGTGATCAGACAGTGGATACTGCCAGCCATATGTTCTTGTTGCATTTTTACATTGTGCACTTCCATGTATGTGGGCCTGACATGTGTTTCCATTTTGTTGTCTTTAAGAAAACATGTATCCCAGATGCCATACCCCTTTCACGGATGCAGAGAATGATATAATACTGGAAGGCATCTGGCAACACCATGAACTCCTACTGTTCAGGGGGAGGCAAAACAGGGAACAGTAGGCTGTACTGTGGGCTGACCTTGTCCATGACGTGAATGCCATAGGTCATCAGAGCAGGACATATGAGCAGGTTCGACATGGTGCAACAGACATGATTAATGCTGCATGCAGAAGAGCAGCAGATGTAGCCAGGAAATGTGGTGTCACCGGTGGAGGGCCTGCAGCAGAACAACCACTCATAGCCACTGAAGAATTCCTGGTGAACCAAGAAATACATGACAGCTCACAGGCATCCATCAAACCGTACATCATGGATGTGGATGCCACAGTTGCCAAAGCAGATGAGCATCCAGGTAAGCTTAGTTTGATCAGCATTGGAATACAGTAGCATTCAATGTGTCAGGGTGTACATACTGTAACGTGGGTGTCAGTGTCCTTTGTGGGCTAGGGGACTAACTGTAGTTTAAATCACATTTTCAGATTTTGAACAAAATAAAAATTAACACAATAGCTATTGTAAATGTGAAATATATGGATGTATTACCTTGCTCTAGTGCAATATGCAGTGGTACTTACATTACCTCCTCTCAACATTTCACAGGTCTGTCTGGTATCAGACAAGGCCATGATCCACCTCCTGGTAAGCACGGCACTGTTTTGTTACATATGTAGATTTACAGCAATGTATTCCCTAAAGTGTCATCCTAGGCCTGCTGCCTGGATTGCTGTACTGTCAGCATGATTGCCAACTGCAGAGATATTTTCTGACTGTACACTTGTTAAAAACATACCTATGCCTTGTTGGTGTGACCACACTGATAGACATGCCAGTATTGTCAGGACATGACAGATTGTCATATGTCTCAACTATGCAGAGTTTTCACAAATGTCAACAGTGTAACTCATTGTTGCTGATGAAAATTGCTGTGTAAAGAGCTTTTATTTACAAGTAAAGACAGCTGTTTGTGGGGAAAAGTAGTGTACTCATGTCCTACTATATGAAGTTGGGTTTTAAACAGATCTATATTAGTGGCAACAGTGTATATATTGCAACATAGTACTGTAGAGCATAATAGTGCAGGTATTAATGTACTGCTTTTCCCTTTCTTATCACAGGTGACTGGGGGGGGGGGGTCTCTGTTCCCTACACAACCTGATGTCAGTGTCTCTTCTGACTCTGATGATGATGATGGTGTCCAGAGTGAGACAACAGGTGGAGGTTTCAGAGGCTGAATTTGTCCCAGAGGCTGACATCGCTCTTCTGTCCTCATTGTCAGCATACACAGTCAGTATGCCTACACATACAAAGTCATCAGAGGCCACAGATATTGGACAGTCAGAGGGTGTGGACATTGAACAGGAAAGTGTGGCAACAATGGCTGGAGTGAGTGTCAACATTGGCCATAGCCAGAGAGATAGCGAGGTTCTGCACAGGCAGATTGATAGGGGTGTTCCTAGGAGACCTGATGTCCTTCCACCACCTGTTGCAGGTATCGCATCACAGGTCATTCAGCATATGTTTCAAGCCATTATAGAGGTACAGGCATATTCTGAAAGGAACTCCAGACATATCCTCAAGGTTATGGATGCAACACAGTCTGACATCCGTGACTGCCTCCACTGCACCGAGGACAGCCTGGATCGGTTCACTGATCAATGGAAATAAGGTGGTCTGAGACAGATTGCAGAATATCTGTCTTGGAACACACATTGTCTATGCTGGGACATCTGATTGGAGTTGAGTGTCAGACTCGTGGATGTAGGTCGGCAATGCCATCTGCTGAGTCCTTGTGGCTATGCACAATAATGCTCCCATAGCGGCAGTACATCCAGTGCTACAGAGGGGAGTTTGCTGTCCACATCAAGACATGGCAGGCCATGGGCTTGTGGTCCTGGTCATTCCTGTGGAGGGCATGGTCCCAGCAGAGAGCAGTCACCATCAGGTACTTGCACTGCCTCTGACCTTGGCCATGGAGGTGACAGTGCAACTCCTGGCAGAGCCAGTTCTTGTGTTCAGGGGCTGAGATGGTGAACTGTCAGCTCCACCATGCACGGTTCAAAGCTGTGCAACATACACACATGTATGGCTACCATTGAGCTTGACTGTTTTCATGCATGTACTCACACACCACTGTCAAATTCAGGTCACCTAAAGATTCACAAAGTACATATCCATGGTCCATCTTGTCTGCTTCACTCCCTGACTCACACACATGATTTCAACCTATTGGTTCAGCCTAGGCCTCCTGCACCCCCACACAACACCACGTGCAAGTGATGATGCCTGTGCCACATCCCTGTCATCCTCATCATCGATGCAGGGGAGTGAATATATGTGTGTGATGCACAGGGTGACTATATAAATTAATATGTACTTGTGTAATGCAGCACTGCTTTGTCATGCCACTTGTACTGGTCACTGACAGAGACTGTATGATGTCATTTATAATGAGTAGGGCACATAATTCTGTGTACTTTATGTTGTATGATATCGTAATAGCTGTATACTTACACAATGAAAGCTGTGTCATGGACCTGTTTATGTTTCAGCTTTAGAAGTTTGTAGGGGGACATTTATGGATATACAGTGGCAATAAACCCATAGGCATCACAGCACAGGATGGAATGTCAGCACAGAAGAAATATTCTTCAGCAAGGTACAGCACTATAGGTGCATGGCTCCATAGGTTCATATGTTTATAACAGGCTAACAAGGACACTGGCATCATCCAGCCTACTCGTGCATCCCTAATGTATGAAAATGTCTAATATCCTTGATAAGTGTCACCAGGGTTTCCGGAGCTAACACATATACAAGCTGTGGTGATGGAGGTGATCCATCTACAAATTTCCTATGTCCATTACGGACATTTGTCCTACACCAGTTATGAATGTTTTGTTCTGCATTCCATTGTGTAACTTGCACATGATGTGTGTTTTACATGCATAGGGCCTGTTACATATAGGGTGTAGTGTCTGTGTTACATACCTGTCTCTCCACCATGTACTATTTATACCACAGGGACGGTGTAGGTATGTAGAACAGGTAAGACATGTGTTAGCCCTGTCTTGGATACATGGGAGGTACACAATGGGATCTGACAACTCCCTCTATGGCAGGCATACAGATCCCCTCCAAAGCATGTAGGACACAGACTACACATGTACAGTCTTGACAGACACTGCATAGGACATGTTATCTACAATATGTATTGGTTTACCATGGAACTTATGTGGCTGCTACAGTAGTAAGATATGCCTGTTTAGTGACATATCAGTGGTGCCATAGCACTCAATGATAGGTGTGATGGGTGCCAAATTTGGTATAATAATGACAGTTTAGGATTTACATGCCATACCTTTCTGTGTAGGTTGTATAAAATTGAATGGATCTCTGCATCTTACCGACCAGTGAAAGTCAAAGGCTACATTAACCTTTGTGTCTATAACTTCATGAGTAATGGCTCAACTGTGTGCAGTGTGCGGACACTGCCATATTTTCCAGTGGTGGATAACTTCCCAAAGGATAGAATTGTGCAGTCATTGGCATTTATTATTTATCAGTGGCTCTGACAACAACTGAATGTGTGTCTTAGGCCATCCTGGATAACTGTTGGTTTTGTCTGGAATTCAGTGGCAGCTCCTAATATGCAATCACCTGCTAATGTAGTCAGTCAAAGGTCACTGATAGTGGCTGTGAATGCAGAGAAGGGAATGGATAGAAGGGATACTCCATTAATGATGTTTTGGGAAATCCACTGTTGACTGACATCATTGTAGCATGGGTCTCCCAATGCTATCTTCCCAGAATATGACTATCAGGCACTTGCCTATCCACCAGCTGACATAACATTCTGTAAATAACCTACACAGTTTTCAGCAAGGCCTACTGCCCTAGTATTGTAAAACACCTTGTCAGGCCATAATAGGTGGAGTGAGTCATATTCCCCTCACCCATTGCATAGTTTAACACTCAATGAGGTCAACCGGTTAGGGTAGGTAGGCATGATCTGGCTTTGAGCAAAACAACCGGTGTATGGTCCAGTGTCAGTAGGTGTATGACATGTTACTGCTTGGGTCTACTTCAGATGATTGAAGTTTTAAAACTTCGAATTTCATATGGCCAAGACCATATGATTGAAGTTTCAAAACTAAGAACACCTGAAAGAAAAAGAAAAACAAAACAAAAACATTTTCCTGGACATTTTTGTAGGAGGATAAGCCCCCCTGCACCCCCCCACACCCCCTGCTATTTAAATATACCAATTCCAAGATTGCACTACAGTGAGGAAAAGGGAAAATTTCCCATTCCACGCTGTATGGAGATCTCTGTTCAGAACGTTTGAAGTTTTAAAACTTTGATCATATGGTCTAAGCCATATGAAATTCAACATTTTAAAGCTACTATCATTTGCAGGGGACCCTACTACTCATATCTATGCGAACTCTTTTCATGGTGTTTCATATCACATGATGTAGAGACCTGGGAACACTGCTTGGCACTGCATGCTAGTTGTCCTTTGTGCAAGTAAGTATTGCCGTTACTTCCATCATGTTCCAAGATGAGAGTTATCCAAGGTGTCTATACAAAGCACAGACAAACATGTTTGGGAAGTTTAGTATGTATACCCTGTGAAGGTAAGATGGAGGTTTTACACAGGTATTCTGCAGATGGACACTATGCAAGCAGTGTGTACTGGAAGGGCACAATTACCTTGTGAAGACTGTGAAAAGCAGGGCAGTCCATGGAATTGCCAGTGTCTGGCAACTACTAATGGTGGTCTCACCAAAAACACTCTCACATAGGATACCATGCTCTGATATGTTTTCTGTCATCACATGCAAAACGTTACTATGACACTCATGATAAGAAGCAGGATACAGTCTGTTTGTTCATCCACATAGCTGTTCCACATCATGAAAGGATCTGTAGGCTTCACAAACCTTTCTGCAGGTAGATGCCTTGATTAGCAACCTGGGCACTCAGTTGGCTTTTGCATGTATTATGCTTTCTGTTCCAGGGTTAGTGGTATGTCATTAGGGAATGGACAAAATGGTGATTAGGAGCACTGCTACAGCATCACAATATAATATGCAATGTCCAGTGACACAAATGTCAAGGCTTGCTGAAACAAGCAGCACAGTGGAGGTGATCCATTGTAGGTGACAATTTCATAGCAAGTCATGCATCCTGACCTTCAACAGATTAATGGTGGATATCTGCATGACATGGCTGTGAGGCCTACTGCAGGAGACTGGCCACCTTTGGCCAATGTGAGTCCACCTGCCACTGTGTCCTAGGGATGTAATTTTGTATGGTTATGTACCCAAAATACATGCCTGTATTCCCACATCATGTCATGCAACAACCAGTTTGCTGTCTGGTTGCTTGACAGGCATCGTATGCTTGTGAGGCAAGTCCTCTATGCATGCACAGGCATCCACATCTTCACTGCAAGAGGTGCCTACAAATGCTGTATATCAGACTGTGAACCCCAAATGTGTGGCACCATGATCCTAACTTTGCAGGACCTGCTGATGAGATGTGGAAAGTGGCCCCACCCTTCTACTCCTATGACACACAAGCACAAAGGGTGACAAATGTGACTGCATTTCAAACCTTGCTTCCATGGTGTCTCCAACAGCAGTCATTACATATGTCAATGAGCATTTTGCCAACATGCACACCTCATATCCTGCACCACTTACACCCACATCTCACACACCTGCTTGTGTGCAGCTCCTTACAAGACACATTCCCAAACAGCAGACACCTCAGAAAGACCTGCCTCTGAAGAGCACAGTACACATAATACTGCATGCACCACTCTCTCACAGGTCAAACACCTGAGGCAAAACACAAAATCTCATATTTTAGTCATAGGTGATTACATCATGAGTCACACTGATGTTTGTTTCAACAGGCTACATATGGGAAAGATCACAGTTAGCTGTCTGTGGGTTGACATAATATGTCATACCACACATTGCTGCAAATCAAGAAATATTAGTTAACATAATGTTTACACCATAGCTCCTGCAGGTGTGTACGACTATGGATATACATCACCGGACTGTATGCAGACACATGAATGAGCTTAGCCAGTCTGTGTCTCCCATGGGTATGCACATACCTTTCAGCTGCAGTTGACCCTCACCTAGGATAATGGCTCCATACTTATGGAAATCGATGGAAGACAATCATTTCCTTAGCATGTGGTATCATTGTAAGGGGATCTACTACATGTCTGCCTGGGGTGCCTTGCTCAACAGACATCAATGCTTCATCAGTGATGGTCTTCATCTCTCACTCCTGAGATTTGGAGTACTAGCCAAGGCTGCTGACACCCACAAAATACATCTTATATGCACTGCTGGAGGGAAAACTTTGCAAAGAGAACACCATCTTTATACAGCATCATAGTTATGCTGCTACACACTGAGAATGGCAACATTGAACCCCATTCTGTGGAAGGTGTCCCTACCTTGGAATATGCAGACGTGTGCAGTCAAGGACATCTGGTTCAAGGCTGTGGACAGCTCCACAGCCATACCAGACTACATGTCCTTCCACATGTTCAGACCTGAAAATGACAGTGTGCAAGGTAATGCAGGTGATGTATATATATTCATTAAGGATAGATACACAGCCAGATTTAATGAAATACTGTGATTTCCCAGAGACACTGCAGGTGCCATTCATCACTGTAAGGGCACATAATCAAGCAATTCCTGGCTACAAGAGCAGCACCATGCATCCAGATACCCATTGTGTGTATTAAGATGTACCTGTGTCTATCAAGATATATCATTACACCATGGTTTGGGGTGACATTAAGTGACCACCAACTGTGTTGCTTAGTCGTGGTTCAGCTCACTTGCCCAAAGGTTAGTCCATATCCTCAACTAAAATGGCCTGGAGCAGTGCAGTGACATCCCCACAAGAGGAACCAATGTAATGTCTCATGTGTTTACCAATATAGGTGACCACTGTGGCCCCCTAATATGAGGTCCTTCCTGGTGGGATCTGACCGCAAATTAGTCTCTTGAAAACTACCAGAATTAACCACCCCTTGCAGACAATACAGACATATATTTCAACAAAGCAATTTATTACCTCCTGTGGGATGGTTTACATAGCTTGACTGCACCTCCCACCTCAGATGGGAGAGGCAAGTATACACACATCCATTATGCAAGCAGCATTACAACTGCATGGACTCAGCTGTACCTGACAGGAGAAACACAGGCTCCTCATGGCACAACAAACCTGTTTGGTGGACAACTGCCATTATCAGGCTGCACAATAAGAGGTGGACAATGCTGGGTGACAGTTGGGGTGAGGGTGCACCACTAAAATAGAGGCACAACCTTCTCAGCTAAAATGAACACATAGTGTTGCTGTGATGTCATGTAGACATAGTAAGTGACAAAATTAGCCACTCACAAAAAGCAGAACCACAATTACATGTGTAACCTCAAAGGACAGGCCCAGATTGTCGGTGAACTCGTGCATAATGATGCCACATGTAATGGGTCTGTCCTCAAAGGTAACCTGTAGTCCCACAGGTTCTGCATCAACTTCACTCCCCTGTCCCCACCACATGTGCCACATGACATTCCTACAACCTGTCTTATGCCCTCCATATCTACAGAGTAGGTCATAACTGGCCTCTCTATGGGGGATATACAGCATCTATTGGACATGTTAACATCCCAGGCTGTGTCCTCCATGGAGTCTGATAAGGATTACTAACACCATTGGGAACCCCTTGCAATCATACTGAAACCACTAGCTGCACCTCGGCTAACTGGACAATAGCAACTGTTATACCCTTGCACAGAGGTGGTGCATCCACTGACCACAATAACTATAGACCTCATTGTCTGAGTGCCTGTATCTGTATGCCCATAGGGCCAATCATCATGGAGCTGATCAGCACACATATATGTGATCTACACACAGCTGACTGTACACAGTTTGGATGTCTGACAGGGAGAGCATGACTGTTAAATATGATGGATATTTCCAAGGTAGTCACCAAGGACCTGGATGAGGGGACATCAGGGCATACAACCCCCTGGACTTAGCCAAGCCCTCTGACTATATTACCCACTCAGGCATAATTTACAAAAGCACCCATTTAGGCATCCACTGTAATATCATTGTAGGGGTCACTAAGTGGCCCATTGATGGTACACATACTCAACATACTCAACATAATGACATCTGCCTCCAAAAGCTGATCTGTGAGTGGCAGCATTCAACAGGGCTCAGTCAAAGGTCCTCTACTGTTTGGAATCCATTTAACCATGATACAAGTGAATACTGAATGCCTGTGGCTAACAATGTTGGCTGATGCCTGTAAACTGTGAGAACTCAGAGTCTGTGAGTTATATCATTATCCTACAAGAGGATATTGATGGACAAATGCCTGTTGACATACTAATGGCCATAAACTCCATGCAAATATATATGTATTATCATTTCCATCACTAACACCTATGTACCTGGTAAGTAGCACATCAGTCACAACATGTGATGTACATACTCAGGAGTGATACAACTGGGCACACAGGCCCGGCCACATACATTTACACCTAATGTGGCTGAAATCACCCTGTCTCTCAGTGGTATGACAAGAATCATATGTCATAACTGAGGGCACAGTTACCTGTAATTGACATACTCATAACCTCCATGTACTCTTTCCTCAGCCTGCTAATATCTGAGTGCAATGCCCAAGCACTGCTGGCAGTTGTACACAACAGTATGGTCCCTCACAAAGGAAGCTCACATCTTCAGTATCTGTTCAATGGGGAATGTCTAAAATCAGTGTCATTGTAGCCTGTGAGATATAGATTTCTCAGAGGTGATCTCTGCCTTGCATATGGGCCAATGTGTGACCTTGCTTGATTGGAAATAATGCATATCTGTAGGTGGCATAGTACATGGATTAATTACTCTAAGGACATTAGCCTACTTTGTGACATTAATAGTACATGCTGGTGTGAGAGATCTGTCTAACAAAATTCCAAGAAAAGCAACTATGAAAAAAGTCAGACACCACATCTACAGCAGAAAATTTATTGAACAACTAATGTGTATGACAAACACAGTGCAGAATTTAATATCCAAGGTTAAGCGCTTTCACCCAACCACTGTCAGGCTTCTTCAGAACAATTGAAAAATGTGTGAATAATAATTTAAATACAACCAGCAATGCAAAATCGACCAATAAATGAGCGCTAACAAGCTAACCCCTTCCACTTTAAAAAATCGTGTTTGCCTTAAATACAATTACAAAACTTTATCCAAGTCCTTAAACATGTCCTAGCTATAAAACACATTCTCTACACTTGTAAAGACATAAAAATATGTCATAATAGTTTCAAATAAACAATATAAAATACGTAAAAATGTTGATACATATTTTGTGTTTGTATGATGTTAATATTATGGTTTTGTGATTTTTATAACTTAGCCGACCTCAACCTGAGGATGCTGTTGATACTAATATAGTCGTTTAAGCCTGGGGGGGGGGGGGTTCCTGCATCCAGCTTGATTTGTCAGAACAACTCCTGTATTCTAGTGTAGCTTCCCAATTTCCCCCACGGGCATCATTGACTACCTGTTTTATAACCATAAATTTAAACCTAAAGTTCAAACATTCCTTAGAATGCTTGAAAAGTGCACTGGTTTCCTTCCCTTTTGCAATATCGTGCATGTGCTCATAAACCCTCCTTTTCAAGTTCCTTTCTGTCTTTCCAACATAAAACCTACTACATGCTTCACATAACGCTAAGTAAACTATGGCACAGGTGTTACAATTAAAATGTCCCAAACACTTCACTACATAATTCCTAGATGCTATATACATTTCATTTTTATCCACAATGTACCTGCATTGGTTACAAGCCCCACATTTGAATGTGCCTAATTTCATCTCCAGGGTCCACACTTTCAAACATTTCTTTCAAGTTCATATCCCCTCTTCTTATAAATTTTGGTGTCCTGGGTATAAAACTTTTTGCTTCCACATTTACCATCAAAATCCCCCAGTGTTTCTTAATAATATTTTCTACATCCATTGAGGTTGTTGAGTAAGTATATATAAAAGCAGTGTCATATTCTACCCATGTGATGCATTGTTTCACCGCTGAAGAAATACCTTTCCCTAACAAGGGACTATATTTAGCATCACGGTCCTTAATCACCTCTTTATTTAAATTATCAACAAAACAACTTGGGTACTTTCTTTGTATAAAAAGTTCCTTAATAAATTCCACTTCCTTAAAAAACATGTTAAAATCACTGCACATTCTTGAGGCCCTAATAAACTGCCTTTTCACAATTCCCTTCTTTTGAAAATAAGGGTGGCCACTATCATAATGTAAATAAGAGTTTGGAAATGTGTGTTTCCAGAATATTCTATATTGAAAACAATTATTAATAAAGTCCTTATACAAGGTTACATCCAAATAAATTGTTTCTAAAGATGAATTGTACCTAAATCTTAAAAAATCGGTTGTACTATGAATATAGGTTCATAGGTTCATAGGTAGGTACTAGGCTATCTGCCCGAAGGCATTTATAAGCCTAGCTGGAATGTGTTGTCATTCGCCACCCCCTTAGATTAGTTCCCTGTTCCTCTGTCCAGCAGAGCCATTGAAGTAATCCCTGGGGTAAACTTTTTGTTTCCCATCCACTCATCAAGGTTTCTCTTGAAGAGGGTTAGCAAGGAGCTCTCCTTAATGTAGATTGGAATCTTGTTCCAGAGCATGGGAAGTCTCTGGGACAGGAATCTATCCCTCCAGCATGCCCTATTTATTGTTGTGGTGAGGTTTAGATCCCTGGAGTGTGTAGCTCGAGGGGATATGGTTTTCTTTAGATGGAGCATGTCCATCAATTCTGGTTTGGACATGGCCTTGTATGTCAGGCAGAGATCACCTCTGAGTAGGTGGTATGCAACCGAGTACAGCTGGAGTTTCTTCAGTCGAGCTGCATAGGGCATCTGTTTGAGGCCAGTGATCCTCTTGGTGAGGAACTTCTGTGGTCTTTCCAGTTGTTGCAGGTGTCTTGTAAGGTACATCCCAAATGGGGCATTGTACTTTATGATGGGTCTGATGAGTGATGCGTAGAGGGGCCCAATGACCTCTTTTGATCTGGATGCAAACCCTTTTGTGATTAGGTGGGCCACATAGAAGGATTTTCTAACCACTTTAGCAATGTGATTATCAAAGGAGAGGTTACTATCTACATGGGTCCCCAGATCCCTTATTATGTCTTCTGTATTTAGGGGGCTACCACCAATGTGGTAGTTTGTAGGTACTTTGTTTTTTCCAAAGGGGATGACTATGCACTTTCTGGCATTTAGCTTTAGGCCATGGTTTTGACACCAGGTATCTGTCTCAATGAGATCCTTTTGGAGGATGTCTCTGTCAGTTGGAGAGTCAATTATAGCCCCTAGTTTGCAGTCGTCTGTGAACTTGGTGAGCCATAGTCCTCCTGTGCTTGCCTGTACCTCTGAGAATTATATGTCGAACAGAAGGGGTCTTATGACTGAGCCCTGGGGAATGCCACTTGTAACAGGTTTAGAGTCAGACCTAGCTCCTGCAACTCTTACCATGTGGGTTCTGTCCGTGAGCCAGTTGTCAAACCATCTCGTGACATGGGGGTTTATGTTCAGGCTGGTGAGCTTTCCTATAATACCTGAGTTGGGAATACTGTTGAAGGCCTTTGCGAGGTCTAGGTAGGCTGTGTGTGGACCACCTTTCCCTCGTCTATAGCCTTGGTAACTGTCTCAAAGAAGTCCACCAGTTTTAGGAGGCATGATCTGCCCTTAACAAAGCCGAACTGGGTTGGGTCCAGTGTTTGGAGGTTTCCAATGTCTCTGTTAATGAGATCCATGATGATGTGTTCCATAGCTTTGCTGACCAAGCTAGTCAGGCTTATAGGGTGATAGTTCCTGGGGTCCGTTGTGGCTTCACCTTTGTGCAGCAGAATAACTGTTGCTGTGTGCCACTCTATGGGCATGTAGCCTGTGGAGAGGCTGAGTTTAAACAGTGTGTTTAGGTGAAGGGTTAGTTCATCTTTGAGCTCATGTAGGACACAGCCTGGAACACTGTTCAGTCCCATTGATGCTGTGTTTTTGGCTTTGGAAAGGGCTGTTTTAACCTGAGTATCTGTGATTTCAGGGGCACTACATTCTTCTGGTATAGTTATGGGCCCTTTTGGGTGTAAGAGGGGGGTGAAGTTTGCTCTGAACCTGTCTGCCAGGATGTCGGCTATATCAGTTGGTTCAGTGTATTCTGTGCCATTCTGCACTAACTCTGAGCAGATCTGAGAATTGCCACTTAGATTCTTGACATAGCTAGAGAATGCCTTATGGTTATCTTTGGAGTCCATGGCAATTTTTCATTCGAAGCTAGCCTTGGATGATTTTATGAGGGAATGTAGTTTCTTGCTGATACTGATCAGGGATGTCTTCCCTTCTTGGGATTTTACTCTTTTCTGTACTAGTTTCCTCCTTCTATTGTATATCTTGTTTATGGCAGGGGTCCACCACACTGGTTTCCTTTTCTTGGAGGAGTGAGTCTTGGTTTTGTTTGGGATAGCATGATCCATGCATTCTTGTAGGTGCCTGTAGAGTGCATTAGTAAAGAATTTTGCAGCTTGGACAGCATTATCCTTTAGCATGGGGGCTTTGAAACTTCCCACCTTGGTCTTTAGTAACATGAAGTTTGCTTTTGAAAAGTTTTTCACGGCGGTTTCTTTGACCGGGGGTGGTGGCGGAATGTGGATATCCAGAGTGATTAGTTTATGGTCAGATCTAACCAGCGAGGGGTTGACCTCCGGTGTGGAACAATGGTCACCCATGTTGGTGATGACCAGGTCCGATATGTTGTCACCTCTGGTGGGAGTGTTAACCAGTAGATACAGGGCATTTGAGTTTATAAATTCTAGGAAATGTTGGGCCAGGGAGTTCGTACTTGAGTAGTTCTCCCAGTTAATGTTTGGATAATTTAAATCACCCAATATCAGGGTGTTTGATAGGACCTTTATGTTTCCCAGTGTTTCCAGGAATGTGGAGTGGGGGTCTTGGGACATGGTGGGTGATCTGTAGCAAGCTATAATTTGAATAGCAGTTTTGCCCATTGTTAGTTGCACGTGGATGATCTCTGAAGCATCGTGCTGTGCCACTAACCTGGAGGTGTGGGTATCCTTGATGAATATGGATGCTTCCCCACCTTTTGTATTTTTGTCCAGGTTTTGCGGCTGAAATGTATGGTATGAGTTGTAGCCTGGTAGTGCTGGGGTGCTGAAAGGAGCCTTAAACCAGGTTTCTGTTACTACACATATATCGATTTTCTCCATACTGAGGAGTGCCTCAAGTGCCTGCATTTTGAGGTTTAGACTTCTGGCATTGAGCATCATTACCCTCAGTTTCTTCTTACTTGTGCTATTTATGGCGGTGGGTTTGTCTTTTGAGCCTTGCCTAAAAAAGGCACTATGGGGGTGGCAAGAGCCTTGGCCAGTATTCAAAAGCCTAAGGGTGACAGTTGCAAGCCTTCTCTAGCAAAGCAGTCTGGTTTGTCGAGCATGTCATCCCAGGCTGACAGACACTGGATCCCCTTTGAATGACACCAGAAGCTTAGCCAATTGTTGAAATTGATCATTTTTCTCTATACTGTGGTATCATTCTTGGTGAGGGCAGGATGCTACTCAGGGTCAGGGTCATACCAGCCTGGGCTACGTGATTAGAGAGCTCCTCCATGTCTCTTTTCATGTAGTCCAGGGAGGTATGGCTCAGGTCATTCACACCAACATGGACAATGACAGAGTCATATTTGTACTTGTTCTGGAGTGACCTGAGCACTTGTGTTATGTGGCGGATCCTGGCACCTGACAGGCAACTAACAGTAACCTTCTTCTTGTTCAGCCTAGTGAGTGAGATGTCAGTGTGCCTGACTATAGAGTCACCTATTGCTAGTGTGTTGGGTATGTTATTTTGCCTTAAGGGCTGTGATTGTGTGGCACACTGGTTTTCTGAAGTATGTGTTTCATGGTTTGTGTTGTGGGGGGTGGAGGTTGCTTGGATGTCTGCTTTGGAGGTCTCTTTTGCTTTTGCAGATTTTTATTTAGAGCCTCCGAGTATGTTTTTGTGTATTTATGTGTGTTTTTTGCCAGTGCTGGTTTCATAGATCTATGTGAGACTGGTGGTGTGATGCAAGTAATTCCCTTCTCCTCTTGACTGCCTGATCCAGTCTTGGGTTGAGAGAGCTTAGCCTCCAGTTTGGCTATATAATTGCATCTCTCGCATGTATTAGTGTTTGGTGGAAGGAGGAGAGGGTTGTCTGTGCACATGAGGCAATTGTAACATTGCCTCAAAATGCCCAGATTCACTAGTTGGACTGGAGAGTACACCTGAAACTGCCCTTTGGACATGCCTGGATAGGAACAGTGAACTGTTTTACTGATTGGCTGATAAGGTCAAATAGAGAGCCTTGTCCTTCTCTACAGTATAGGGGGGGGGTCTAGTGCTAAGGTTTATTAGTGCTTGCTATGAGTTTTGGGCAAGTGCATGGATGAGAAGTGAATGATTTGAGTGCTTAAGTTGAAAGTTTGTCTAGTTCCAAGGGAAAAATTGAAGAGTAGACTTTGTAGAGCCAGGAATAGTTATACCCTAGCTAACCGGCACTGGCCGGCGTGCAAAACCGCACAGATGCAGGTTTTATAGCAGGGAAATGAAAGAGATAAAAATTAGCCCAAAATGGCCAATAAACTACTATTTACTGGGCTAAAACCACTCCTCCGGGGACTGATAGGCTGCTCAAAGCTCCCTCTCTCACAGGGAACAGAGAAACTTTCTTCTATCCAAGTAAGGTATGGGCAAACACAGAAACTTGTAACACAGCCCCGAATTCAGCACTAACCTGAAAACTGGACTAAACTAGCTTAGAAAGGAGGGAAAACAAGTATATATTTTTTTTTTCAGAAAATAAAACAGATACAATAAAAAAAGCACTTTAAATGCACAGAAATTGCTATCACACTTGAGTGTGTAGCCTACAACAGTTAAACAGGTAATTTAAACACAAAAATGACTTTGTTAAAGTGCAGGCAGTAAAATAAGTACAATATGTAGCTGAAACAAGCTTTTGAAATCACAGAAACTAGAAAACTGGCCTTTTAGACAGAATTAGCTAAAGGCAGTAAGAAAATGCAGGAAAATGATACTTAATCACTCCAAAGTCTCTCTTTTGTCTCTCTGCTGCTGTAGAACTCTGCTGGGCACCAGGCAGGAGCTTGCTGAGCTGTATACTAGCACAAAAACCTTGCAAATGCGGGTTTTATAACAGGGAAATGAAAGAGATAGAAATTAGCCCAAAATGGCTCATTTCTGGGCTGAAACCACTCCTCCAGGGACAGATAGGCTGTTCAAAGTTCCCGCTCTCACAGTGAACAGAGAAACTTCCTTCTATCCAAATAAGGTATGGGCAAACACAGAAACTTGTAACACAGCCCTGAATTCAGCACTAACCTGAAAACTGGAGTAAACTAGCTTAGAAAGGCGGGAAAACAAGTATTTTTTTGTTTGTTTTTTTTTTCAGAAAATAAAGCAGATACAATCAAAAACACTTTAAATGCACAGAAATGGCTATCACACTTGAGTGTGTAGCCTACAACAGTTAAACAGGTAATTTAAACACAAAAATGACTGTTAAAGCGCAGGCAGTAAAATAAATACAATATGTAGCTGAAACAAGCTTTTTAAAACACAGAAACTCTAAAAAATGGCGTTTTTAGGCAGAATTAGCTAAAAGCAGCAAGAAAATGCAGAAAAATAAGATTTAATCACTCCAAAGTCTCTCTTTTGTCTCTCTGCTGCTGTAGAACTCTGCAGGGCACCAGGCAGGAGCTTGTCGAGCTGTATACAAGAGTTGTATACAAGACAAGAATAATGTAAGTTCATCTAGTGCACCCTGCCAGAACAAACAGATGTCATCTAGAAACCGTGTGTAAAAAAGTGTTTCTAAACCACTCAGTGTCCATGATGAATATTCTTTCCAAATAATATAATACCAGACTGGCATACAGGGGAGCACATGCAGCTCCCATTGCAACACCGTGTTCTTGTTTGTAATATTCCTCATTAAAATAAACATAATTATTCTTAAGAATGACTTCCATAAATTCTACTATCAGGTTCATATCATCTGCCTTCACATATTTGGCCTCTGTCAACACCTCTTGGAACCGTTCCAGCACTATATTGTGTGGAATGCTGGGAAACAATTCCACTACATCAATGTGACCAAGTACACCATTTCACTAAATTTATCTCTAGAAATGTTTTTTTAAAAAAATCCCAAGAGTCTTTTGAGATGTGTTTCAAAGATCTGACCAATTCTTTCAAATGGTAATCAACAAATATAGCCAAAGGTTCTGTAATAGACCCCACACCCGCCACTATTGGCCTAAATGTGGAGTTTTTAATATTTTTGTGTGTTTTGGGAATTCCAAACACTGTCGGAATATGTGGTTTTTCTACATGTAAAAATTTGTAAAGACATTTGTCCAGTGTTCCTTGTAATACATGGTCATTTAAATAATAACCAATCTTCGCATATGTGATGTTAATTTCATTTTTAGAAGCTATGCTGAATTTATCTTCATTATTTAATGTCTCAAACATTTTTGTCTCATAATCAGTGGAGTACATTAGGACTACGCCACCCCCTTTGTCAGGTTTCATTACTCTACATTTGTTACTATGAAGTATCTGTATTAATTCTGTCTCCATGTCTGTAAAATTGTTCGTAATATTCTTTTTCATGTTCAAACCTCTTATGTCTTTCTCAACTAATTCCTTGAATATCCTTAAAGTTGGATTAAGTGGGGGTTTGAACAAACATGCTCTACTTAAAACTTGCTTGTCACCTTTCTTCCCTTTGAAAAATAAATTCAACTTCAATTTTCTTAAAAACACCTTGACATCCACTAAAGTTCTAACTAAACTCAAAGGCCGAATGGGGACAAATTGAAACCCTTTTGTGAACAATGTAAACAAATCTTTATCAATCTTTAAATCTGTATAATTAAAAATGTTAAAATTACCATGGGTAAACTTTTTTCCCCCATTTGTCACAATAATGTCTCCCCAGTCCTCTTTCACATTGTTCACTCTTCCATGTGTTGCCCCATGTCTGGCTGTTGTTTCTTATGCAATTCCTGCCATTGCCCCAACCCCTTCCCTTGTGCCCCCTCCCCTATGGTTGGTTGTATTGATTGTAATTGCTGAAATAACCCTGCTTCTGAGCAATTCTTTCACTTCTTCTGAGGGGGGAGGTTCTAAAGGGTGGATTTGTACATTGTCTGAATTCAAGTTCTCATTAATAAAATCCTCATTGTTCATACTTTCGTTTTCCTCCACTACCTGACTGTATGTTTTTTTCGGGGGTGGGTATGCTCTTCCCTCCCTATAGTCCACTAAATGCCTTTGTAATTTTTTGATCTTCCTAGTAATTACATTATTACAATATAAATCAATATCTTTAAACACAGCATCATATTTAACTTTTTTTATGTTGAAAAGACAGTCAACATTAATTTAATTATGCAATGCGTTCACTTCTTTAAGTACAATCTCTTTCTGGTGTTCATAATTCCTAATCATCATCTTTAAAAGTTCAATCCTGAACCTGTTAAATAGTATTCTAACAGTGTTTGGAATTCTCAAAATACACAACAATATTGAAAACCCCACATTTAGGCCAATAGTGGGCAGGTGCGGGGTCCATTACAGAACCTTTGGCTATATTTGTTGATTACCATTTGAAAGAACTGGTTGTGTCTTTGAAACACATTTCAAAAGACTCTTGGGATTTTTTAAAAAACATTTCTAGTGATAAATTTAGTGAAACGGTGCACTTGGTCACAATTGATGTAGTGGAACTGTTTCCCAGCATTCCACACAATATAGGGTTGGAATGGTTCCAAGAGGTGTTGACGGAGGCCAAATACTTGAAGTTAGATGATATGAACCTGATACTAGAATTTATGGAAGTCATTCTTAAGAATAATTATGTTTATTTTAATGGGGAATATTACAAACAAGAACAAGGTGTTGCAATGGGAGCTCCGTATGCTCCCTTGTATGCCAATCTGGTATTATATTATTGGGAAAGAAAGTTCATCATGGAAACCGAGTGGTTTACAAACATTGTTTTTTACATATGCTTTTTAGACAACATCTGTTTGTTCTGGCAGGCTGCACTAGACAAACTTACATTATTATTGACTTATATTAATATTACAACCGATTTTTTAAGATTTATGTACACTTCGTTTTTAGAAACAATTGATTATTTGGATGTAACCTTGTACAAGGACTTTACTAATAACTGCTTTAAATCTAGAATATTCCAGAAACACACATTTTTAAACTCTTATTTACATTATGATAGTGGCCACCCTTATTTTCAAAAGAAGGGAATTGTGAAAGGGCAGTTGATTAGGGCCTCAAGAATGTGTAATAATTGTAATGTGTTTTCTAAGGAAGTGGAATTTATTAAGGAACTTTTTATACAAAGAAAGTACCTAAGTTGTTTTATTGATAATTTAATTAAAGAGGTGATTAAGGACTGTGATGCTAAATATAGTCCCTTGTTAGGGAAAGGTTTTTCTACAGCGGTGAAACAATGCATCACATGGGTAGAATATAACAGTGGTTTTATACATACTTACTCAACAACCTTAATGGATGTAGAAAATATTATTAAGAAACACTGGAGGATTTTGATGGTAAATGAGGAAATAAAAAGTTTTATACTTGGGACACCAACATTTGTAAGAAGAAGGGATATGAACTTGAAAAAAATGTTTGAAAGGGTGAACCCTGGAGATGATAGAGTAAAAAAGAAGAAATTAGGCACATTCAAATGTGGGGCTTGTAACCAATGCAGGTACATTATGGATAAAGATAAAATGCATATAGCATCTAGGAATTATGTAGTGAATTGTTTGGGACATTTTAATTGTAACAATTGTGGGGTGGATTACTTAGCGTTATGTGAAGCATGTGGTAGTTTTTATGTTGGAAAGAAAGAAAGGAACTTGAGAAGGAGGGTTTATGAGCACATGCATGATATTGCAAAAATGGAAGGAAACCAGTGCGCTTTTCAAGCAATCTAAGGAATGCTTGAACTTTAGGTTTAAATTTATGGTTATAGAACAGGTAGTCAATGATGCCCATGGGGGAAATTGGGAAGTCAGACTAGAATACAGGGAGTTGTTCTGGCAAATCAAGCTGGATGCAAGAAAACCCCCGGGCTTAAACAACTACATTAGTATCAATAGTGTCCTCGGGTTTAGGTCGGCTAAGTTATAAAAATCACAAAACTGTAATATTAACATCATGCAAACACAAATATATATCAAAATTTTTATGTATTTTATATTGTTTATTTGAAACTATTATGACATGTTTTTATATCTTTACAAGAGTACATAATGTGTTTTATGGATAGGACAATTTTAAGGACTTGGATAAAGTTTTATAATTGTATTTAAGGCAAACATATTTTTTTAAAGTGGGAGGGGTTAGCTTGTTAGTGCTCATTTATTAGTCAATTTTACGTTGCTGGTTGTATTTAAATTATTATTCACACATTTTTCAATTGTTCTGAAGAAGTCTGACAGTGGTTGGGTAAAAGCGCGTAACCTTGGATGTTGAATTCTGCACTGTGTTTGTTGTACAGATTAGTTGTTCAATAAATTCTCTGCTGTAGCTGTGGAGTCTTGGACTTTTTTTCATAGATCTAACAGACTTTAATACACCTTTGAAACAGAACCCTGCCTAATGACAAACAGATCACCTCAGTGCACCTCATCACATGCTATCGATATGATTGGCTGGGTGATGATCGCTTCACCACAGGGCTTCTGCCTGTGTTCCTCTTGGACTGGGGCAATATCTGCTGATCATGTAAATAAGGGTAATACGTAGTCTAGGATTCTGAGGGCTGTATGGCCATTATGCTAGGGAAGTTCAAATGTCCTATGGTTACATAAGCTAATGTAAAATGCTCTAACAGCCACACACACAAACTTGGCTACACTGAGGATAGCACCATTTCCAATTACTGCTTACAGGACACTGCACACACATAGTGCAAGTTGGCTCTATGTAGATTAGAA
>NC_056737.1:346844348-346881848 GCF_019279795.1 Protopterus annectens | reverse complement strand
AAAGCTAGGGCATACTGAGCATGCCTACATCTGCCTATAGGGACATCAGCAGGGGGTTCCTCCTCTGAGTCCTCCTGTGACTGTGGCTGTGGTGACATAGGCACTGGTGCGGGGCTGTGTATCCCTTCACTTTACTGATCCTGGTGCAGCTGTTTCCACAGGATCATATTGTGTAGCATAGCACATATTGTGAACATATGTGCACATGTGGCTGGAGAGTACTGCAGGGCTCCACCAGATATATCTAGGCACTGGAACCATGACTTCAGATGCCCAAGCACACACTCTATGATGTTCCTAGTTTGTGCATCTGCTTCATCATGACTTTCTTCCATGGGTATGTATGCATTTCTGATGGGTGTCATCATCCATGGTTCCAGGGCATAGACAGCATCCCCCAAGTAATGGCCATGTTGAATGTCTCCCCGGCAAACATCTGGTACAGCTGTGATGTGTGCCAGATATGAGAGTCATGATAACTGCCAGGACACACATTCAGGATAATCCCCTGGGCATTGCACATGGTCTTGCAGTTGATGGAGTGGTACCCCTTGCAGTTGACATAGATTCTGCCCTCATCGCTGGGTGGTGCCATGATGTGTATGTGAGTGCAATCTGTGGCACCCAATACTTCAGGGTAGTGTTCTACATGGTAGAATTGTTGCATATTGCTGGCCCTTGCCTCCGTAGTGAGGGCAAAAGAAATATGCTCACTGGTATGTAGTAGCATGGCAGCCAGGAATTGGTGTAGTACTCTGGGTGCAGATGCCTGTGATACCCCCATCATTTCCCCAATTAGACTTGGGAAAGTACCTTTAGCTAGTATCCTAAGGGCTACACATACCATTGTTTTCACTGGGATAGGGTCCCCTCTGTTGGCTCTGGGTCTGAGTTGAGGTTGGCAGAGCTCAGTGAGTTCCTGTAATATGTCCCTGTCAACCCTGTAGTGCTCTACAATCTCCAGTTCATGTAGCTCCTGGTAAGTTACCCTGGGCCTGAACACCTTTCTTGTTCTCTGCCTAGGCCTATTGTTAGCAGCAGCAGCAGCACTGACTTCAGCATCTAGCACATACAGATGTACCAGACCTGCAGCAGCCGCTAGCATTATCTTAGTTAAAATTCTCAAGTCTGTACTCCAATGACGCAGAGTACTGGCAGAAAATCAGAATGTAGGGTGTATGCATACTTTATACAGCTCTGCTATAGGTGCAGAATGTGTGATTGGCTAACTACGATGGATTCCACCTGCCTACAATAACATTAACATCATTTAATGGTCCTATTTCAGCTAGCGACTCCCTGCACAGCGCCATGCATCATAGCCTAAACAAGTCAAAACTTCTAATTGCATACATCTGGTTTTCAGACAAGGTCAGCAAGGCAGCGCATCATGCAAACTCATGCACCACAGCTAAAAAGAGCTTAGACATCAGTGGACACCCCCCCCCCGATGTCAGCTACATCTTGTGTAAACATCAGCATGTGTCTAAGACTACATGAAGGGGATATGCAGACACAATTACTCCTTTCTGCTATTCAGTAACTCCACCTCATTTGTATACATATCTGTGCTCACAGTCTGGAAACTACATGCTTCATAGCCCTACCATACTAGCAACAGCACCAATGCAACATTGTAGGGACCCCATGTAAGGTCCTGTAATACAGTTCTGTCATATAATATCTTTTTTTTTTTCTATAAGGCTTGTTTGCACACTGTGGAGCACAGAGCAAACTTAACAAGATTATTAAAAAAAATGAATTTCGCTTATTTCCTTTAAATTTCTGACATATAGGATAATAGATTCACTCATATGTGCATGTGGTATTACATTTTCAGGGGATTATGGTCCATATATCTACAGTTTTGCACCCCATTTTGTCTGTCTACACTCCTATATGCAGAATTTTCAGCTTACGCTATGGACACTGACATGGGGTCTGAACAGATGCCTATCTGCATGTTGGATCATTCTACCTGCCTCATATGTATGAGATTCACCTGATTATAAGGCCATTTGCATGCCACAGAAGTTGCCATGCATGCTTGCTCACTGCTCAGCAATGCTTACTGAATCTCAAAATGTTCATGTAAGCAGCATGGCGCAATACCTACACTGAAAAAATGTGTAGGCTTTATTAAATTCCCCTACAGTCTTTAGAATCTGTTGAGGGAAGAATTACATAAATGGCAGAAAGCAAACTCCACTCACTGTGTGAGGAAATGCTTTAAACTTATATCCCTATGCAAATAAGATGGTAGGAGAAAGAAAGAAAGAAAGAAAGAAAGAAAGAAAGAAAGAAAGAAAGAAAGAAAGAAAGAAAGAAAGAAAGAAAGAAAGAAAAAGGAAAATAGAAAGAAAACTCAAATGCAGTAAAACAAAGCAATAAGAAAATAATAAGCGAGTATTTCAAGTGCTGAAATACTGGATAAAGCAAAAGGGTAAATGCCTTACAGCCTCCCTTGTGTAGGTTTACCTGTTGCTTGCTGGAGAGACAGATATACGCCTTAGAGATTGCTGCTACACTGGGATAAACTTACAATTTACATGAAACAGAGCTCCTCACTGACCCTCTTCAAGTGCAACTTGGACAACTGGATGAGAGACCACAAATTCTTCCTAGGGGTGGCATCCATGTTCCTTATGGACAGGAGTAGCCAGTGTTTCTCATAGACTCACTCTGCGAATTGCATCCATCTAACTAAGCACAATTGAGGCAACTCAGGATTAACTTGACTAGGCCTGTAAGGTTTCCAGGACCTCTAGTCTAGCAACCTCCTATGAATCTATGTATATTATCCAAACAATTTATTGTTTGAATGAATTGAACACAAGACCTACATCGAGATGTGGTTAGTATTTTTATTCATCTCTGTTAACAAATGAATAATGTCCATTACTAAGCTTAATTTATGTAGCTGTTCAGTCATGCTGAAATGAGCAGCAGCTAGGGAGATCAGCACTTCATGCAGTTGACTACACTTGCACCCCTCAAACCAAACCTCAAGAGTCTTTCTAAAGCATATACTCCAAAAGAGAAGGGCTCAGTTCTATGGTAAGAAAGATTGGGAAAGCTCAGAATTAATGTGAACATGACTGTTGCCTTGAAAACAGAAGATGATGTATAATATAACTTACTGGAAATTATTAGATTATAGAAATAATATTTAAGTCAGAAATGAGGATATGATTTATGTAAAAAAAAGCCTGCTTCAGAGAAGCATGTTTAAATAGAGCCAAATGAGCAAACACGTTTAAGAGACAGACCTTGAATGAAGTAAAAGCAAGACACATATCTGCTGCAGGGAGACAGAGCTTCATCACCTGTACAATTGTGGCTGTTATGCTCTGATACTGTGATGCAACACTGTAAGTTATAAAATCTCCAAGACCAAACACATTCAACTTCTTAACTTTTGTTGTCTGACATTGTGCAAGTGTGAAGAAAGTCATAAAATCTCCAAGACCAAACCCACTCAACAGAATGGATTCATTTAAAAATATTGCACTCAGGTCAATCTCTCTCTGTTAAACACCCAAAATGCATATATATATATATATATATATATATATATATATATATATATATTGAAAATGCACCATCCTGAGAGGGTACTTAAACCTCATACCTTTTCTGACCTAAAAATGTTTGGATATAACGCAAACTAGGTGGATAAAGGTATTTATCTATTATAAGATCTCTACATCTAAGCTTTTATACCCAGTTTATCTTTCCTCCATTTTAGAATGCCTGTTTTGGTTTACTGTCAAATCTCACAACACACTTGCGCGAGTCATCACTCACTCGACTCAGAATGTTATAAAATCCAAATGCAGAACGTTCACATAACCAAAAGTTGATAACTCAGGAATGTTATCTTTACCAAAACGATCTGAACTTCTAGTTATGTCCTACAAACATTTTGCAGGGAGGCAAGCCCCCCCCCTGCACCCTCCACTATAGTGCTATCTCCATTCAAAATGACGAATCCACAAGAGTGAATGCACACTAGCATTCGCTCTTGTGGATTCAAGCATTTAAAAATCGATGTTATGACACCTTGGAAGAGTGCTTTTTGACCTTCCAAGGCTGTGTAACTGTTTTACCACATTTTGATGGCAAACCACCTGCTTTCCCTCTATTCAATATCTGTTAAATATTTGTTTACTTATTTTGGGAGAGAAGAATAGCTTTATGTGACGGTATGCTTTTGTAGTTCTAGTCCACACTGCTATGTCTGGGAATTTTCTTTCCTCTAAAGCTGCCATACCAAAAATGAATACCTCATTCCAAATTCATGTCACCATCTTAAACAGTTTGTCTGTTCACATTTGCATTACCCCTGATGATAATACTGAACAGAGCCAAGCACAGAAACAGTATTGGCTGTACACCACATTCAGCTAAATTATACAATTCTGTTATGTATGGACTTCCATTAAGACAGTTATACAACCATAATATGATTGTCAGACCAGTTCCAGATGTGCTTACGATGGGGTGGCATAAAGACTGGAAAACATACAGTACTAGAAAGAGGTAAAATGATGCTTCAGTTTTACTGTGTACCAGACAAGGAATATTCAAGTAATAATAATGATAGTGAGTTAACGAAGATAAATAAAGTATGTGTTTTCTTTATGAAGTAGATAAATCCACAACAACAAATGTCTTTAAGACCAGCAATTCTGGACAGAAATGGAAAAGTGCTGCAATTGTGCAGCTGCAAATGGCATGCCTTGACTACAAAAAAAATGTCCAAGCAGATGAAAAATGATGAAATCAGACACTATTTTGACTGTCTTAGAGTGTTGTTATAATAACCAAATTTAGGCTAATTTAAGTTAACTTATTTTCTACTTCCACGTTTCAAGGAAATATCCTCTTTGATAAATTTACATTTCAAAGTGAAGCTATTATGTAAGGAATGAAATAAGATGCACACTTCAATTTATAGATACTATTTAGTGAGTGAATGTACAAAGCCATATTTGGCATTCTATGCAGAATATCCCTTGTTTTCTGAAAGAAAATGTAATTTGTGTAATAACAATATTTCAATCCAGAATAATTGTGTCTATGAAGAGATGTCTCTAAAAGAAAGACAAAGAATGAAATAAAGAAAAAAAGATTATCAGAGCAGGGAAAAATGCTTGTAGTGAAACTCAAGAACATAGAGTAGAACTGAATCACATTTTGTTATATAAATTATTCAATCAAGGAACGAAATATAATGAATTATTAAGTATGACTTTTGCATCTCCTAGCAACAATCATATTCAGATGAGTGTTCTATAGTTCCACATGTCATGCAATGCAAGCTTTTCCTTTGAGGAATTCACAGAAGAAACAGTTCGATATGAAAGCAGACAGATGTATTTCATCTGGCAAGAAAATAGTCTGCTTTGTTGCTTTGTGAAGGCTGTTAGTTACTCAAGAGAGACTTTGCACTGAATTATTTTAAAGAAGTTATTGTTTCACTCAAAAGGATGTCTCAAGAATGACTGTAAAGCATTTGAACTAGTAAATGTGAACAACTTTTTCCATAGTTTACTCCATTAGTAATTGATATTCTAAAGCAGGGAGAACAGAATGTTTCCTTACTTAATGTTTAAGTAATTTGACTGTTAAAATTATTTTTTAATGGGAAGCTTGTTCCAAGAAAGATTAAACAAATAAAAAAGGCACATGAATCTAAACAAATTACTTCATAAAAGCATTTATAAAGCAAAAGCCAATAAGATATTGGCAGAGTAGTTAGCCCCATGCCAATTCAGTCTGATATTGACACATGCATTCTTTGAGTAGAATTACATTGTGTGGATCCTGCTGAACTGCATATAAAGCTATATACAAAAACAACACTGCAGTAAAATCTTAGACTCAGGTGTACGTGGCTTGTGTTGCTATAATGATACATGGAAAGCAGCTAGTGGAGAAATACATTAGCTATGTACTGGTCTTTAGTGTTTTAACACTTGCATGTTAATTAGTGAATTCATAAGCACTGTGAGCAACATTTATAACTGGCCCAAATCACCACATATGACTTTCTAGCACATGTGATGATTTATCTCATAGCAAGGGGAGTGATAACCACTAATAGCACGTCTGCATTGTATTCCATATTACAAAATAACTGTTACTAATATTGCAATGTATAGCCAAGTATATTCTTATGTAATTTTTAGACTGTAAAACTGGCTTGAAATATGTGAAAAGTGGATTTGGTCAACTCCATTCCCAAACCATTCAAAAGCATCCTTGTTATTTTTAATACTATATTTGTTTCTTGCATGTAGTCACCGCCTATCATCCACTGAGCTGAATTACTATATAACAAAAATTATGATTCCATAAACGGGACAGGTAAAAAAAAAAAGCTATGGATTCAGTATTAGCTGTGTATTATGATTATTCCCCTTTGTAATCTTAGAGTTGATTGCAGTATTATGAGTTGCTGACCCATTTTGTACATAGAAAATGCTCATTCATGATACTTTCAACTAGTAGACATGAATGGTCATTTCAATGAAATTACATATCAGCACTCGATATGATGATTCGTGGCTTTAGTTCTTATTGGTTCAGGAATGTAGGATTCCCTTGCTGAGTAGGACAGGGTTCATTTAGTGTAAGGAGCACTTGCGTCACAGACGTTTGAAGACTATAGCTGAGACACCTGGGAAAAAGTGCATTTACAAATTACTTTTCTGAACAGTACATTTTGGAGAGAAGCACACTTAGTTTACAGATGAAGCCTTCTGCTGGGGTGCATGTCCATCGATGTAAATGTCTTTTCTCCTTAAGGATGCTTGGATGGATGGCTGGATGGATGGATGGCTGGATGGATGGATGGATGGATGGATGGATGGATGGATGGATGGATGGATGGATGGATGCCTGGATGGATGGATGGATAGATGAAATAATATCTAAATGCCAGAATTTAGAGAATGTTTAGAAATGTTTCTTATGATTCCTTTCCAGCTATACATACAATCAAGAGTTGCAAAGGACAGCAACCTAGCCTTAGTTCAGGTGCAGATATATCTTATTTTCCTAAATGAATAGTTGTGAGTAGGGGGATACGACCACATAAAACAAAACTTAAGTTTTATGAATAAAGTAAGCACTTAAAAAAAATAACCTTAGTTTTATAGCAGATTTATTCACAGTGTAGCACAAAGTGGGTTCAGTCAGTAATGAATTATCACATGTAAATTAGTTGCACAAGATAATTATTGAAACAATCTTTAGCTTTTCTTAAAAATAAGACTATTGGTCTTGGATGCAATAGAGGACTGAGCCCTGCACACCCTCCTAACATCTATAACCATACTCGGGACTGCACAGTTTAGGGGAGAAGAGTAAAACAGCACTGAGTCTGAATATTGTTCCAATAATTCTTAGACATGACGAGATCACACCTAGTAACTCATTCGTTTTCTGACAGTGGCCAATAATAATGCCACTGTGAGAGGCACACAGACAAGCCAGGTGAAATAACCAAATCAATTTTAATCAATAACCATAAAAATAAACAGTTAGGCATTTTCGTCTTTGAATGACAGACTGCATCAGTACTGAATCACTTAACAGCAACCAGCTTTAAATAGTCTCAAAAATTCAAACCATCCCTAACCAAACCATAGTCATGCTGTAAAATCATTGGCTAAATCAGATTTAGTTAATTAATTACTAAACAATCAAACTGCCCTGCCTATGTAAACTAATCACATTCTAAGAATACCGCAACCATAATAGGAAATGTTAATAAAATATTAATCTGAAAAATGTTCTCTTCTCCATAAAAGACTTTTAAATATATATGGATATCTATATATCTATATCTACTGCATATGTATATATATATATATATATATATATATATATATGTATATAGATAGATACAGATAGATATATAGATGTCAATATCCCTCCTACATGCACTCCTAGATGTGCACAAATTCGATATCCTCTTTATTACTGAAACTTGGCTTAAACCTTCAACCAAGGACCATGAGATTACCCCCCCCCCCCCAGGATATAACATCCTGAGATGTGACTGCATTACCAAAAAGGGTGGGGGGGGGGGCAGCCATTTTGTATAAATCAGAACTCCAAGTGTTGCTCTTCAATGTGCCACTTCCTTGAACTCCATTGCAGAAACCCTTACAGCTAAACTTCAAATCAATAACTATAAATCTGTCTATATAATCTGTTCCTATCTTCCCCCTGGAAACAATATCAGTACACTTGAAAATATACTTAGTGGCCTATCTACCCACCTACCTCAGGAAACCACTGTGTTAGGTGACTTTAATATAGCCAGAAGGAATACAGCTTACTTTGGTTCACCAGTTTATTTGACGAAATAAACAGCAGTCAATCCAGCACATACACCAAGATAAAACGTCAAACCACGAACTCTTAACACATAAAGTCAGCAAAGCAAAAATGACAAATGCCTACAAAGTGACAAATGTGGAGTAGAGATTCTAAAAATGTGGTCGAGGAATTTTTGCTTTGCTGACTTTATGTGTTAAGAGTTCGTGGTTTGACGTTTTATCTTGGTGTATGTGCTGGATTGACTGCTGTTTATTTCGTCAAATAAACTGGTGAACCAAAGTAAGCTGTATTCCTTCTGGCTGGTTCGTTTTTTAAAAATTGTGAGTTGATATTACGTACTAGCCTCCTTGTGGTGTGACTTTAATATAGACTGGGCTACCTGTAGGTCCCCCAATCCCATTAACCACATAAATCTTTATGGTTTCTCACAAATGATAACCACCCCTACTAGAACCCACAAACAAAGTGGTAAAGAAACCACCCTAGACTGGATCCTCATAAACAGTCACCCTAGTACTTATAAGCCAGGAACCCTTCCAGATGACATCAGTGCCCATGCTCTAACCTATATAATTAAACAAAAACTTTGTAGCCCTAATTCTCCTATTTTCAAAACCTCCCATTCTAAAAAAAAACTTTCATCCTGAAAACATCCAAACAGAGCTGAAAGCATGTGACTGGTCACCACTGCTCCATCTTCAACTTGATGAAGCAGTGACCTACTTTAATACTAGATTCCTTCAAATCTTAGAATACCATGCCCCCTATCGCTTTTCCCGAACAAAGACCAAAACTGCCCCATGACCCACAAAACAAACTAGGCAAAAAATCCTCCTAAGAAATAAAATTTGGGCCAAGTGAAGAGGCTCTAAAAGCCCATCAAATCACCTTTACTTTAAACAATTAAGAAACGCAACCAAAAAAGAAATTCTGCTATGCAAAAAGAACTTTTACCTCCACCTCCAACAAACCCACAAACAGAAATCACAAAATTTCTGGTCAGCTATGAATAAACTACTTCAGCCAGGGCACTCCAAGACTCCTACCCCATCAGGAATCACCCATAATAACCCTAAGCTAATCGCTGATTCCTTTAACAACTACTTTACAGAAGCCATCTAAACTCTAGCTAATACTCTATCACCCATTAGCACCCTCCCACCTAATACCACAATGAATCCAGTTCCTTCCTTTCACATACAACCAGTACCTACATCCCTCATTTGTAACCTCCTTCAAAAATTCAAGCCATGCACCCCTTCTGCTGACTGTCTACCAGCAGAATACCTGCAAATTGCAGCTAAAGCCTTTGTCTACCCTGTTTATATCCTTATAAATAGAACTATTTCAGAAAGCAAAATCCCTTTTATATGGAAGGCCTCTCACATCATCCCTCTACATAAAGGTGGGACATCAACTGATATTTCCAACTTTAGACCAATCACCCTACTCTCTCCAGTAGGTAAAATAATGGAAAAATGTATCCACTGACAACTACTTGACCACCTCCTCCACAACAATTTACTTGCTAACTGCCAACATGGCTTCAGACCATTCCATAGTACAACTGCCCTGCTATCCTTTTCTGACTGCATAAACAAAAATTGTAACAATAACTCTCTTTCCTCCACACTATTTATCAACCTTTCAAAAGCCTTTGATATGGTCAACCATAATCTGCTTATTGAGGTACTAAAAACCCATTCACTGGAAGCACAGGCATTACTCTGGTTTAAATCTTGTTTAGACAACTGACAGCAAGTAGTCCTTTGGGATAATAAGCTTTCAACTCCCCTCCCTGTAAACATTGGAGTACCTCAATGCTCAATATTAGGTCCTATTCTTTTTTCAATGTTTATTAATGAACTAAATACTAAAATTCCTCAAGCCACCTGCATACAACATGCTGATGATTCAACTTTAATATGCTCAGCTAGGTCCTCAACCTCAGTCCAGACCCTCACCCAAACTGTATTTCATATTGTGGAAAATTGGTTCATGCAACACTGCCTCCTCCTAACCCCCCCCCCAAAAAAACTAAATTATTACTTTTTGCTCCTACTCAAAAATCACCACAAATTCACTTCACAATAACCTCTAACAATGGAACCACCATATCCCCTGATACTACAACCCGTCTCCTGGGGATAACCATAGACAACAACCTTAGCTATGATGACCATATTAACACTACCATAAAGTCTATCAACAAACAACTAGGTTCCCTGTATAGAATCAAACCCTTCCTTACACCAACAGCCAGAACCACTATTGCCCAGACCCACAAGATCTCTACCCTGTTCTATGCTTCTGCCATTTATACCAGTCTTTCTAAAAACAACCTTAACAAACTTGTTACTAGCTATAATAACATAGCCAGATTCACCACTGGCAACCCTTTCAGAGTCCACCACTGTCTCAACCACAAACAACTGGGATGGTTATTACTGCAGCACCAACTACTCTGTCATCAACTTACTATAACCCAAAATATACTTTACCACCCTAATAATACCCTAATCCTCACTAATCT
This sequence comes from Protopterus annectens, assembly GCF_019279795.1. Classification (NCBI taxonomy): domain Eukaryota; kingdom Metazoa; phylum Chordata; order Ceratodontiformes; family Protopteridae; genus Protopterus; species Protopterus annectens. The sequence continues at coordinate 346,870,960 of NC_056737.1, read as the reverse complement.
GACTGCCCCTTACAAAAACCTTACAACTCTTCGCTCAGCTAATAAGCTTCTAGTTTTCACTATTAAATCTAACAACAAAGCTGGGGACTAACTTTTCACTAACACAGTGGGAAAAGCCTGGAACCAGCTTCCAAGTGAACTTTCTACTTTCTCTTCCACACATATTTTTAAAAAACATCTCAAAGAATATCTTAAAACTCACTGGCTTTATCCCTGCACAAACTCTCTCTGATTTTCCCCTTTACTCATCTTGCTCTCCCTTTTACTTCACTTCTCTACTGTACTATGTTGCCTACCTGTACTAACAATTAAGCTAACCTCAAACCAAGAGGTAATATGATCTCGGTCCTAGTACAAAAAAAAAATTATTACTCTGTGTTTTTTTCCCTCTCAAATATTGTTTATTTTCTGTATTTAATCTTAGTTCATTCCCCACTAAATAACTCTGTACACATTTTTTTTTCTCTCAGATATTGTTATCATCTGTATTTGATCACAGCTTAATATTTTATATTAATATTGTATAATAAGTTTCTGCCTATGCTTGGAGCTTTTCTCCTTGGTCCACTACTGAAAATGGACATGTATCCAGTTAGACTAGCCCGGTCAACAAATGAATAAAAATGAATAATAAAATAATAATTGTACATCTGTAAACCAGACACACACAAAAAAAAAAATGAATTTTGTTATTATGTTTGTTTACTGTATTAGAGCTTAGCCTAAGCCTTACTAAAGGACTCTATATAAATTTTCTTTTTATGTATAACCCTGTATAAGCTTTTGTTTTATGTATAATCTAAACAACGTATAGCAAATCATGTTATGACTGCATATAATGTATGTTTATCTCACTGGCTATGCTTGGAGCTTTTCTCCCCAGGCCTCTACTGAAAATGGACATATATCCAGTTAGACTAGCCCTGTCAACAAATGTAAAACAAAAATAAAAATAAAAAATAAATGTATATAGATAGATATATAGAGAGAGCTAGAGATGCATGCAAAGACAAACTAAATAATTAAAAAAATCCTTATATACATAAACATATATATATATATATATATATATATATATATATATATATATATACATATATTTATATATATATATATATATATATATATATATATATATATATATATATAGATATATATATATGTGAGCATAAATGTGGGAATATCAATTATTTATGTATATAAGGATTTTTTAATTATTTAGTTTGGTTAGGGATGGTTTGAATTTTGGACATTATTTAAAGTTGGTTACTATTAAGTTATTCAGTTCTGATGAAGCCTGTTACTGAAGATGAAAGTACTTAACTGTTTATTTTTATTTTTATTGATTAAAATCAATTTGGTTACTTCACCTGGCTTGCTTGTGTGCCTCTTGCAATGGTTGCTCCTTAGTTTTCTATTCTGTGAGTGTTAATTGTTGGTCTGGCCAATAATAATGTAAAAGATGAATAATAAGTAGGTATCTGTACTGTCCTCATAGCTGTAGCAGAGTCAGACAAAGGCCAGATGCAACAGGATATTTACTATAGGTTATCACTGAAAACTTTCTGCATGTCCACATTGCAACATTAGGGCTACAGGTTACTAGGATTTGTTATTTAGTGATATCTGTTCAGCAGGATAACATCAGTAAGGTGGACATTAGGAATATAAAAACAATATTAGGCAAGCAATCCTGAGGACCATAAGATGTCTAGCCATAACATCTTTAAACAAACACACTTAAGTTTGGGCCTCCATTTTTCAAGTACTTAATAGTACTTATCTTCCAAACTGATCAAGGCTGTGTGTATTAATCCTGGTGTAACTTTATGACTATCCATCCAATCAGTGAGGCCAGCCTTAAAGGCATACAAATTAATATGTTGTTTGACCTGTAGTTATAACTTGTTCCATAGGCTGGGAATACGCTGAGTTAAGAACCTCTCTCTCCAGAGAGTCTTGTTTATTCACTGCTGTAGATAGCTAAACATTGAAATGTTGTCACTTGAAATGCTGAGTGCCTACAAATCATTAAGAGGAACCTGGATGACTGGATGGGAAAAAGAAAATATACCCCTGGGATCCCACCTCTGTCCCTGCTGGACAGGGGAAACAGGTGCTGACTTTGAGGGAACATGGACAAAAAGTCTTGGCTAGGCTTCTAAGGGCCTCCGGGCCAATAGCCTAGTATCATCCTATGAACCACTAAGAAAAAAAAAAGAGAAAAGTGGATGTCACTGTCTTCTGCTTTAAATTTCTTTCTGTGGTGGAGCAAGGCCCCCTGCACCCCACACCCTTCTGACTTATGCATACCAGCTCCATACTTTGAAGAAAAAAAAATATTCTGAGAAATGTCATCTTGGACTTAGGATATGCAAGTCCATTCTTTCAGCCATTCAGTCTCCGCATTTCTGGACTTGCTCTAGATGGTCCTGACATCTGAAATGGCTACTGCTGTAGATTTAGCTTCCTAGTGCTAGAGTTTATAAAGCCATTGGTTTTGCATAGCAGGAGAAGGTCCAATAGGATTGGATCTTTCATTGCTTGAAATTAGGCTAGAAGTGCTCTAAACTCAGTGATTGCAAACATAAGCTGCAAGATCAAGGGAATTGATGGCTCACTTGTAAGTAGTCAGAGCAAAGATAATCACTTCATAGTTGGTGGAGCTATTCATGGGATTGTAATAAATGTAACCAATTCTGCATGATAGGTGAAAATAAGATTTGGTAATGCTATCAAGAAAGATAGATGTCCAATCATGCAGAGTGTAATATTTAGTTAGTAGAGAAAGAAGGGTTAATAAGAAGGGTAAAAGGGACAGTGGGGAGAAATTCATAAAAGATAGGCAGCATCGGGTTCACAAAATGAACTTCAAGACTAGGCAGGACTGCAGAGCCAAAACTTTAATAATCTAGTAAAATAGCACACAGAAGTGACACAATATCACCATTAAATCTCAAGGTTAAGCACTTTCACCTGGAATCACCAGGCTTCATCAGAACAAATTGTAAAAGTGACCATAAGCTTTAAATATCAATGTCAATTAACCCATCTACAACAATTAGGCAATTAGCAAAAAAAAAAAAAAAACTTCAGAATTTAAAGGACCCCATAATATTTCTTTCATAAAAATTACATTAATTTAAAAACTTGGAATCGTAAATATTACCAGTGTCATATCTAATGTACACTGTCATAAACACTAGTGCTTCATGTATCGCTAAAAAACAATATTGTTTAAAAAATTGATGAAGTTTAAAACTAAAACTTGACCATCAGGATACACATAAATAATTGTCAAGAATTAAAATAAGAATAAAATAGTCGTGTGCATAGTATCACATATTATAGTTTTGCTGCTCTAAGTTTCAATACACTGTTGATACTAATTTGATCATTTAAACCCGGGATCCTTCCTGAATCTAACTTGAGCTGCCAAAAGAGCTCCCTATACTCAAGCTTGACCTCCCAGCAGCCTCCCCGGGGATCTGTGGCCACTTGTTCTAATACAAAAAATGTGGGTTTCATGTTGATGCATAATTTAGAAGGCTTATATAGGGCATTAGATTTCTTAGCCCTAGACACATCATACATGTGCTTGTAAACTCTCTTCCTTAAATTCTTTTCTGTTTTTCCAACATAAAAACTGCAACAGGTCTCACATATTACTAAGTACATCACCCCCTTAGAGTTGCAATTATAGGAACCAGAAGTTCTCACCCAATATTTCCTGGATGATAAATAAAACTTAATCTTGTCCACCATGTAGCTGCATTGATTGCAAAAACCACATCCATAACTCCCTCATCTCCCACCATTACTTGACATATTTTTAATATCTTTCATTTCACACAATTCCTTTAGATTGGTATCCCTTCGCCTAACAAAAGTATTTGTTTCTGGGAGATGGTTTCATCATTAACTCAAGAGCCAGCAGGAAGAAAAACAAATCCAAATGAGACAACCACTTTATTCAAATTGAGAGTTTTCCTCTCCACTAAAGAGACTTCATCAGAACAGTGTGCACACACCTAGCCTTTTATATACCCTCCCCAATTAATAAATCAGAACTTTAACGAGAATCAGTTACAAGCAAAAAAAACACATTGGTAATAAAGCCCCCTTCAACACTGTTACAATTAATTACCATAACCAAGTTCCATGTACAGACTTAAAAGTCCTTCTTAAAAATAACATTAAAACAATCTTAAAACTGCATAAAAATATATCTAAACATTACATTCTGCACAGTAACAAATTAGTTCAGTTAGCCTAACACGTGGTCCATTTTCAAATTACTGGATATACTTATCATTTCATTGATGACTGGACACTGAGAGGCATTAAAATACAGTTGCCACCTTAGTTCCAGTACATCCAAATGAACATCCAATATACATCCCTGCTCATCTTTGACCAATTGTTGAACTACCAAAAAATTTAATTGATGGCCCTGATGTTCTTATACATGCCTGTACGGGGCACTGGTGATTCTACAATGCCTAATGTCACCAACGTGCTCACCGATCCTAACTTTGAATTTCCTAGATGTTTTACCTATATAAAATATAGAACAATTTTCACATTTAGCCATGTAAATGACATTACAGCTGTTACAACTGTAGTGCCCATGGATGTTAATAATCCTCCCATTAACTCTGAACTTTTCGTTTGTCTCAATTATAAAGAAACAATATACACAAGCATTACACCTGTAATTCCCAATTTTTCTATTAATTTTTCCATCTGTTTTCCTTCCTTCCAGTATGTTCTTTAGGGATCTGTCCTTTCTAAACACAGATGTAGGGGTCTTCCCAACCCTGTGTGCAATATTACCATCAAACTGCAAAATCTCCCAGTTTGCTTTAATAACCTCAATGATGGTGCTAGCCACCCCATTGTAGATTATGATCAGGGTTGAACTAGGGTTAACTACATTATCTACCCTTCTATTAGGTCCCAAAAATCCATTGCCTACAATGGGCCTGTATATAACTTGCTCACGTTTGTTCAACTTTTCAACCCTGACCTGGTTTAAAAGACTCTCAGGGTACTCCCTTTGTCTAAACATCTGTATAATGAATTATATTTCTACCAGGAAATCATCATGCAAACTAATCATTCTGGCAGCCCGCACCAGCTGACCTTTGACAACAGACTACTTTTGATGGTGTGGGTGCCAGCTACTATAATCCAAATAGGAATTGGAAAAAGTCATCTTTCTATGAATTCTAGTATGTATAACTCATTTAATAAAATGTTGGATAATTTATCTAGAAGTATGTATAGATACAAAATGCTTATTATTGAAAATGCGTATTTAAATGAATGCATTAATAAGAACATTGTTTCTAAAGGCTTAAGAATTTTTAAATTTCCAAATAATGTACAGTTAGGCTCAATATTTCATAAAGAATTGCTTGAACTTTTTAATAGAAGTGGCTTAGACATTTTAAAGTTGATGATAAAGGAAAATAATAGGATTTTAATGAATTTACAAGAAGACATTAATGAAATAGAAGGCCTTATTAAAGAAGATTTTATGTTTGGTATTGTTAATGATAGAGAGAAATATTATAAAATAAGAGGAGATATAGAAGACAAATGTAAAGGATTAATTACTAGAAAAATGGATAAAATGAAAAGGGACTTGCAAGATTATGAAAATAATGTGAGCTATCCAAAACCTGCCATGTATACATATGCTAATAATAAAAAGAATAATAAATATAATAGAAATTACATAAAGACACAGGTAGTGGAGCCTGAATTTAGGGAAGAACTATGGAATGAAAATGAATATGACAAGGAATTTCCCCCAATAGAGAAGGAATATAGGCCCTTTTTTAGACCTCAAAATGAAAATTTTCCTATGAGAGGGGGGAGAGGGAGATATTAGTTAAATGTACCCCTGACCCGGACCTTAATTCAATAGATAAGGAATCAGATGAAAGAGGAATTATTAATACTTTAAATGGATTCACAATTTATAATTATAGTGAGGTAGCACTTGAAAAAGAACATTTTAGTCTTTTGGGAAAAGGCTTCAAATGTATTCCTCAGATAAAAGGGGACTTAACTTCAACACTCTTGGATTTAAAATTATTTTTGAGAAAAATTAATTTGAATCTCATATTAAATAAGGATGATACTCAGAACAAAGCTGAATATAATTTTAGATTAAAAAAAACATCTATATATAATCCCCCTATGCACCCTCAACTTAAAAATCTAGAGAATGTGATGGAAAATGAAATAAGAAAAGTTTATAAGAAAACTAGGTATAATATGAATCTCCAAGTAGGAGAATATAAAGTATTAAATGAATTAAAGGAGAACAAAAATATTAGAATAATGAAACCAGATAAAGGTGGGGGAGCTATTCTTATGGATACTATAGTATATGAAGGGAAAATTAATCAAATTCTTAGAGATGAAGTAAAATATACAGAGGTGTCCAAAAATGAAATTATGGTAGCCTATAAAAGAATAGATATAGAACTAGAAGCTATGTATAATGAAGGGACTATAGATGGAAATAGTCTCTCCTACCTTAGAGTGGATAAGCCTAAAATTCCAGTAATTTATGGCATTCCCAAGGTACATAAGAATTCAAAAGATCCCCCACTAAGACCTATAGTGGCTGCAGATGGGTCTAAGACATTTCCCCTAGCTAAATTTATTGATAATAAAACTAAACATATATGGACTAAAAAAGTAGCTATTTTAAAAGATTCATGGGACCTTTTAAGAAATGTTAATTTAGAGATATATGATAAAAATATTTTATTCATAACAATAGATATAGTGGATCTGTTTTCTTCTATTTTCTGTTCAAAAGGTATGGTATTGTTTGAAGAAGAAGTGTTCCAAGACGGAACATTGAGCCATAAAGACAAGGTAGCGTGCACTATTTTGATGGACATAGTTTTGAAAAATATTTTTTTAATATTTAATGGGGATTTTTTTCAACAAACCCAAGGTGTCACTATGGGCGCAGCTTGTGCACCTACATTTGCAAATTTAGTATTGGTCAATTGGGAAGAAACATATATTCTCAATTCTAGGTTCAAGTCTTGCTGGAACCTATATAAGAGGTTCCTGGATGATATAGTCATCTTTTGGACAGGTGGAGAAGAGAAATTTAAAGATTTTTTTTACATATATTAAAGAGACTTCCGATTTTTTGAGATTCACTTATAATGTTTCAGAAAATAAGCTACAATTTTTAGATATAGAAATTTATAAAAGTAACAATGGCTTTGAATCTAAGGTATATAGGAAATTGACATATTGTAATTCTTATTTGCACTATAATAGTGCACACCCTACACATTGCAAAAAGAATATTGTAAAAGGGCAATTTGTGAGGGGATCGAGAATGACAAGCAAGACTGAGGACTTTAAATTGGAATGTGATTTGTTGGAGGGAATGTTTATAGAGAGAGGATATAGTAAGGAATTTGTTAGTAATATCAGGATGGAGGTAGAAAAGAAAAGAACAGATAAATTTTACCCTATATTAGGAGAAAAAATAAATGATGGACAAGAACAAACAATAAAAGATAAAGTACTTATTAATAATGAAGAATATCAACATGCTTTTACCCTAGAATTTAATGCTTTAAACAATAATATTAGGGCTGTTTTTGTCAATGAATGGGAAAGGTTATGGCACTTACTGACTTGGGGGGACTTCCTAAAGGCATACCTAAAGGAGTATACAGAAATCCTTACAATATAAAAGATTATTTGGAACAGAAAAAAGTGGGTCAAAATAAAATTAAGGGAGTGAAAAAGATAGGTACATATTCTTGTGGAAAATGTAATCAATGTAACTATATGGTCAATAAGGAGAAAATCTATATAGAAAGTAGAAAATAATGGATCGGTAGTAAAGGGATGTATACTTGTGAGACGAAGGGGTTAGTATACCTAGCTACCTGTGAAAAGTGTGGGTCTTTTTATATAGGCAAAACCAAGAGGACTTTAAAAAGAAGAGTGTATGAACATACCTATGATATAATAAAGGAAAAAGAAACAAATGTATTATACAAACATTCAAAGGTATGTAAAGAAAGCAAATTTCACTTTTTAGTTATTGAACATATAAAGGATGGGATTAGAGGGGGCCCGTGGGAAGATACTATTGGGTATAGAGAGTTGTGGTGACAAGTGACATTAGAAGCAAGTAAACACCCAGGTCTCAAAGAACATGTGTCTATTCTACCCCTTTTAAAATTAAAGGCAGCTAAACTATGAATGTTAGTTTAGTTGCAATTTAGGTTTGTACCAATAGATGGAACCATTGGGTTATAAAATGTAATTTCCAAAGGCAGCTAAACTATGAATATTAGTTTAGTAGGAGTATAAATTTGTACCAATAGATGGAGCTATTGTGTTATAAAATGTATTTTCCTTTATAAAGAATATATATATATTTATATTATATAAAAATAAGATTTTTTTAAGTATTTATGATGTATTAAATCATTTTTTGATAGTATTTTAATTATTTATAAGAAATGAAGATGGAACAAATTATTTTAATTATATTTATAGAATGAGGAATTTATGAATATTTATGAGCCTAGAATGTGAATTGATTTGTGCATTCAAATTTAATTGAAGCTTTCTTATTGGATACTAGTTTTAATAGAGGTATATAAATATGTGTGTTTAATTAGTAATAGCATCTGATGAAGTCCAGTGAGGAGACGAAAACGCTATTTTTGGTGAAGAGCATTAATGTGGAAGTGCTTTTTGCGTGTTTGGATATATTAAAAGTGTATTTCAACTTTTGGAGATCTTCCTTCGTGTGACTGCACTCTGTTGTTGGTTTATTGGTGTTTTGTGGAGACCTGCCATTTTTCGAATTAATTCTAGTAATAAACATCTTATCTAACTGATCAATTTTCAATTCCACATCTAGGTATTTAATCTTTTCCTTGTTATATTCATGTGTGAATTTCAAAAATCGCACAGTTCCATTAATACACACAAGGAACTCATTCAAATCTTCCTCAATCCCCTTCCAAACAAGGAAAAGATCATCCAGAAAACTAGTGTAATGCATAATATGTGACATAAAGGAGGTTTTCATCAAATATTCCTGTTCCCAATAGGATATAATCAGGTTGGCAAATATGGGGGCGCAAGCCGCCCCATTGCCACACCTTTTATTTGTTTGTAATATTGCCCTTCGAAACATATATAGTTGTTCTTTAATACAACCTCCATTAATACCACAAATGTATTCACCTCATCCTGATAGAAAATGTTAGTTTTGTTAAGCTGCTGTTCAAGCCAGCTTAAACCTTCCTCATGTGGGATCACAGAAAAAAGGTTGACAACAACAATGGTTACCAAAATTAACTCAGATACTACATCAATCCCATTTAATTTATTCAGAAACTTCCACGAGTCCTAATATAATTAAAAATGCCCAGACCTTTTTGCATATTTTGGTCTAAATATTTACTAACGAAGTAGATCTTTGACCTTTTACCATCCACAATGGGCCTAAATCTTGGATTTCTTAGGCCCTTGTGGATTTTTGGTATCCCAAAAATACTGGCCACCCTGGAATGCTCATTCTTCATGCAATAATATTCATTTTCATCAATCTGGGCTTGATACAACATGTCGTCCAACAATAAGTCTATCTTTCTATAGGACACTTTAATTTCACTTAATGAACTTTGTTCGTATGCATCGTCCAACAATAATGAATTCATCTCGTCTAAGTAATCAACCCTGTCCATTATGACCACTCCACTGCCTTTGTCAGGTTTCATGAACCTAACTGCAGGGTCAGTAACCAGATCAAAAAGCAGTTGTTGCACTTCATCAGTCATATTAGACCCAATGTTGCCCTGGCCTCTTTGCTTATTACCATAAATCCTCCTTATATCCTTCTCACAAATTTTTTCAAATAAATCAATAGTTTTATTAAGGAAGGGCTAAAAATGCTAGGCCTTTTACAACTATCTCTGGGACAATACCCTGATTCATTCCCTTCATTAAACCAAACCTTTAGGTTTAGCTTTCTGGTATAACGCTTCAAGTCAATAATAGACTCCACCATATTGCCTACTCTATATGGTACAAAAGTGAAAACTTTGGCCATTAAATCAGCATGTCTATCATTGAACTTTGACTGGGAATAATTATAAATGTTAAAATCACCCTTCTTATTTAAAATAACAACAGGCTCTAATCCAGGTTCAATAACTTGCTGTTCATCCAAACATTGAATCAAAATTTCCAAATCAGTCCCCCCATTGGTGTCACACATACCTGAATTGCCTCCTTGGATAAGAATGCAATCACTTGACCAAACATCATTCACTTCAAATGCTTTATCCATACCTGGTAAATACTTCTCCATCTCCAAGTAAACATTATTAGCTAAACCAACATTGTTTACATTGGCACAATTATTTAGCCTAGACTGTGAATAATTATCAATGTTGTGAGCATTAATGTCACTTGAATTCATCACTCCAAAATCAACCTCAGTATAAGAATAAACTGATACGTCTGCTGATGTAAGCAAAAATAATTTCTCTCCAGTCACAAAATCGGACAGTTCACCATACTCAACGTTCAGGCTGGAACAGCCCAAATCACCATTACTACGATAAACCAAACTTGACATGCTGCTGGCATTAATATTACTAACCTTACCATCACATATTTGCCTTGCCCTCACAACAGCTTCATTTCAGCAGTCACAGTCATGAGAGGTTAAAAAAATGCTTTTCAGCAGTATTTTTTGAAATATTAGACACATATTCACTTATTTGGTACCAGGGGCAGCCCGTCTAGGTGTTCCGAGATCTAAAACTCTTCTGTCTCACCCCCTGCCCTCCAAAATCCTGCCTGCCTTTCCCAGAAAAAGAATAACCTGACATTGAAGCAGCTGGCTTGTCTTTAAGCCTGACAGACCACCTGACCGCATCATCCACATTAGCCTTCGACTGTGACTGCTTATGCCACTCCCTTTCATAACTTCTGGTATTTTGCATCACTTCCTTTTCCTGATTTATCACTTTGCCAGAATGTTGTTTGCCATTGTCATGGTGACCCAAAGAAAGTGGATATACAACATCTTTGCTGTACTCATCCATGTCCCTTTTTATTTTGTTGGTTTGTCGCAAATAGATGGTATTACATATACTGTTAACTTGAAAATATGGGTTGTTGTATGAACCTTAATTCCGATTGAACTCAACATCATTTTTAATAGATTTATCCAGTTCGTCTAGGTCTTTTACCATGTGCTTCAACTTGATTTGATTATACTTCACCATTAATTTCATTAGATCAATTCCAGCTTGGTCAAAAAGAAGGTGCACCTCTTTAAGAAAGTCACTGTTGTCACTCAACCCATTAGGATACCTCCACAACTTCAAACCTCGGGTACTTGCTACATTTCAATGTTCCTAGTTAAGTAGGCATTCTTCAATTGTAATTTTTTTAAAAGCTGTCTAATCCTTTTCAAAATGTTTGAGTCTTTCATGCACATTAGGGACCCCTGGACCACACAAATACCATTTATGTCTTGATGTTAATGACAATTTATGGAAAGAAAATAGGTTCCTGATCTCTGTGGGCAGTAACATGGAGAATTTGCATGGTCCAGGGGTCTCTAATGTGCATGAGAGACTCAAGAGTTTTGAAAAGGATTTGACAGCTTTTAAAAAATTACAATTGAAGAATTCCTACTTAACTAGGAACATTGAAATGTAGCAAGTACCCTGAGGTTTGCGGTTGTGGAGGTATCCTAATGGGGTGAGTGACAACACTGACTTTCTTAAAGAGATGCACCTTCTATTTGACCGAACCAGAATTGATCTAATAAAATTAATGGTGAAGTATAATCAAATCAAGCTGGAGCATATGGTAAAAGACCTAGACAAACTGGATAAATCTATTAAAAATTATGTTAAGTTCAATCGGAATCAAGGTGCATACAACAACCTGTATTTTCAAGTTTACAGTATATGTAATACCATCTATTTGTGAAAAACCAACAAAATAAAAAGGGACATGGATGAGTACAGCAAAGATGTTGTATATCCACTTTCTTTGGGTCTCCATGACAATGGCAAACAACATTCTGGCAAAGCAGTAAATCAGGCAAAACACCAGAAGTTATGAAAGGGAGCGGCATCAGCAGTCACAGTCGGAGGCTAATGTGGATGATGCGGTCAGGCAGTCTGACAGGTTTGAAGACAAGGCAGCCACTTCAACATCAGGTTATTCTTTTTCTAAGAAAGGCCAACAGGATTTTGGAGGACAGGTGGCGAGACCGAAGAGTTTCAGATCTTGGAACACCTAGACGGGCCGGCCCTGGTACCAGTAAGTGAATATGTGTCTAGTATTTCAAAAAGTACTGCTGAAAAGCATTTTTTTTAATTTCATTACTGTGATTGCCGAAATGAAGTTGTTGTGAAAGCAAGGCAAATATGTGATGGCTAGGTTAGTAATATTAATGCCAGCAGCATGTCAAGTTTGGTTTATCACTACGATAATTGGTGATTTGGGCTGTTCCAGCCTGAACGTTGAGTATGGCGAACTGTCCGATTTTGTGAATGGAGGGAAATCATTTTTGCTTACATCAGCAGACTTATCAGTTTATTCTTATAGTGAGGTTGATTTTGGAGTGATGAATTCAAGTGACATTAATGCTCACAACATTGATATTTATTCACAGTCTAGGCTAAATAATTGTGACAATGTAAACAATGTTTGTTTAGCTAATAACGTTTACCTGGAGATGGAGAAGTATTTACCAGGTATGGATAAAGCACTTGAAGTGAATGATGGTTGGTCAAGTGATTGCATTCTTAATCAAGGAGGCAACTCAAGTATGTGTGACACCAGTGAGGGGACTGATTTAGACATTTTGATTCAATGTTTGGATGAACAGCAAGTTATTGAACCTGGATTAGAGCCTGTTGTTATTTTCAATAAGAAGAGTGATTTTCAGATATTTAATTATTCCCAGTCAAAATTCAATGATAGACATGCTGATTTAAGGGCCAAAGGTTTCACTTTTGTACCATATAGAGTAGGCAATATGGTGGAGTCTATTATTGACTTGAAGCGTTATACCAGAAAACTAAACCTAAAGGTTTGGTTTAATGAAGGGAATGAATCAGGGTATTGTCCCAGAGATAGTTGTAAAAGGCCTAGTATTTTTAACCCTCTCTTAAATAAAACTACTGATTTATTTGAAAAAAATTGTGAGAAGGATATAAGGAGGATTTATGGTAATAACCAAAGAGGCCAGGGCAACTTTGGATCTAATATGACTGATGAAGAGCAACAACTGCTTTTTGATTTAGTTAGTGACCCTACGGTTAGGTTCATGAAACCTGATAAAGGCAGTGGAGTGGTCATAATGGACAGAGTTGATTACTTAGATGGAATTAATTCATTATTGTTGGATAATGCATACGAAGAAAGTTCATTAAGTGAAATTAAAGTGTCCTATAGAAAGATAGACTTATTGTTGGACGTCATGTTGTATCAAGCCCAGATTGATGAAAATGAATATTATTACATGAAGAATGAGCATCCCAGGGTGACCAGTATTTTTGGGATACCAAAAATCCACAAGGGCCGAAGAAATCCAAAATTTAGGTCTATTGTAGATGGTAAAAGTTTAAATACCTACTTCATTAGTAAATATTTAGACCAAAATATGCAAAAAAGTCTGGGCATTTTTAATTATATTAGTAAGGACCCATTGGAGTTTCTGAACAAATTAAATGGGATTGATGTAGTACCTGAGTTAATTTTGGTAACCATTGATGTTGTCAACCTTTTTTCTGTGATCCCACATGAGGAAGGTTTAAGCTGGCTCAAACAGCAGCTTAACAAAACTAACATTTTCCATCAGGATGAGGTGAATACATTTGTGGTATTAATGGAGGTCGTATTAAAGAACAACTATATATGTTTCAAAGGGCAATATTACAAATAAAAGGTGTGGCAATGGGGCAGCTTGCGCCCCCATATTTGCCAACCTGATTATGTCCTATTGGGAACAGGAATATTTGATGAAAACCTCCTTTATTTCACATATTCTGCATTACACTAGATTTCTGGATGATCTTTTCCTTGTTTGGAAGGGGACTGAGGAAGATTTGAATGAGTTCCTTGTGTGGATTAATGGAACTGTGCAATTTTTGAAATTCACACATGAATATAACAAGGAAAAGATTAATTACCTATATGTGGAATTGGAAATTGATCAGTTATATAAGATGTTTATTACTAGAATTCATAGAAAGATGACTTTTTCCAGTTCCTATTTGGATTATATTAGCTGGCACCCGCACCATCAAAAGAAGTCTGTTGTCAAAGGTCAGCTCGTGCGGGCTGCCAGAATGGTAAGTTTGCATGATGATCTCCTGGTAGAAATAGAATTCATTATACAGATGTTTAGACAAAGGGCGTACCCTGAGAGTCTTTCAAATCAGGTCAGGGTTGAACAAACGTGAGCAAGGTATATATAGGCCCATTACAGGCAATGGATTTTTGGGGCCTAATAGAAGGGTAGATAACAGTCAACCCTAGTTCAACCCTGATCATAACCTACAATGTGGTAGCTAGCACAAACATTGAGGTTATTAAAGCAAACTGGGAGATTTTGCAGTTTAATGGTAATATTGCACACAGGGTTGGGAAGGCCCTATGTTTGTGTTTAGAAAGGACAGATCCCTAAAGAACATATTGGAAGAAAGGAAAAAGAATGGAAAAATCAATAGAAAAATTGGGAATTACAGGTGTAATGCTTGTGTATATTGTTCCTTTATACTTGAGACAAAGGAAAAGTTCAGGGTTAATGGGAGGATTATTAACATCCATGGGCACTATGACTGTAACAGCTGTAACGTCATTTACATGGCTTAATGTGAAAATTGTCCTATATTTTATATAGGTAAAACATCTAGGAAATTCAAAGTTAGGATCGGTGAGCACCTTGTTGACATTAGGCATTGTAGAATCACCAGTGCCCTGTACAGACATGTACAAGAACATCAGGGCCATCAATTTACATTTTTGATAGTTCAACAATTGGTCAAAGATGAGCAGGGATGTATATTGGCTGTTCATTTGGATGTACTGGAACTGAGGTGGCAATTGTATTTTAATGCCTCTCTGTATCCAGGCATCAATGAAATGATAAGTCTATCCAGCATTTTGAAAATGGACCACATTTTAGGCTAACTGAACTAATTTGTTACTGTGCAGAATTTAATGTTTAGATATATTTTTATACAGTTTTAAGATTGTTTTAATGCTTTTTTAAGAAGGAATTTTAAGTCTGTACATGGAACTTGGTTATGATAATTAATTGTAACAGTGTTGAAGGATTTTTTTTACCAATGTGGTTTTCTGCTTTTAATTGATTCTCATTAAAGTTCTGATTGATTAATTGGGGAGGGTGTATAAAAGGCTGGGTGTTGTGTGCACATTGTTCTGATGAAGTATTTTTAGTGGAGAGGAAAGCACTCAACTCGAATAAAGTGGTTGTCTCATTTGGATTTGTTTTTCTTCCTCCTGGCTCATGGTTTCATTGTTTTTTCTCTACCTTTGTGCTTTCATCATTAACTCTCAAGACAGTCCAGTGTTTCCCCACTATACCCTCTATCTCAGCTGAAGTAGCAGAGAATGTTTGTATAAATGACCCTTCATGATTGTAATTAACCTTGTTTGCCTGAATACCTGTAAATCTTCCCGTACCCAAAACTGGGTAATACAAGGTTTCATGATCTCGAATCACATCCTTATTTAAAATATCAACAAGAGTTTTAAGGTATCCCCTCTCCAAGAACATCAATGTTAGAAATTCTAGGTCTTCTAGGAATTTGTTTGTATTACTGGTCATTCTTGAGGCCCTAGTGAATTGTTCTTTAACAATCCCTGCCTTCTGATAATGGGGGTGCCCGCTATCGTGGTACAAATATGAGTTAGGAAAGTTACTCTTCCTAAACAATTTTGATTAAAAACACTGGCTGGCATGGTCCTTATACAATGTAACATCCAAATAATCCACCTTTGATTGGGACCAGGTGTACGTAAATCTCAAAAATTCAGAGGAGTTGTTAATGTAACCAAAAAACTCATGTAGTGATTCCTCTTACCCCTCCCAAAAAAGGCAGATGTCGTCCAGGTAACAAGTGTAAAAGGAAATAAATCTGTTCAAATCAGTCTCAAATATTTATTTTTTCTCCCAGAAATATAAGACACAGTTAGCATACAGGGAGAAAAAGCAGCTCCCATAGCCACCCCCTTTGCTTGCTTATAAAGTTCTCCATTGAAATAAATTAAGTTGTTCTTTAATATAGTGTCCATAAATTCTAGGATCAAGTTAACCATGTTACCCTTCAGATACGGTACTTCCATTAGTACCTCCCTAAACCAGTCCAAACCAGTGTCATGTGGGATGCTGGGGAATAATTCCACCACGTCAATAGTGACCAACAAAACTTGGTTGTTAAATTTGTCGCTAGTGATAGTTTTGAGAAAATCCCAATAATCCTTAGTAATTTGTGTCAATGACTGTACAAATTATTTCAGTTGGTAATCTACAAAAATGGCAAGGGGTTCAGTGATGGAACCTGCTCCCACAACAATGGGTCTAAATCTAAGGTTTTCTACCCCCTTGTGTGTTTTAGGTATCCCAAAGATTGTAGGAATCTTGGGATTTTCCACATGCAAATAATTGTACAGTTTCTCATCGATGGTCCCCTGTAACAAGTGATCAAACAGAAAGTAGTTAATTTTAGAGTGAGCGATATTAATCTCATTTTTTGAAACCACTGTGTATTGATTTTCATCATTATCTGTAGATTTAGCTTCCTAGTGCTAGAGTTTGTAAAGCCATTGGTTTTGCATAGAAGGAGAAGGTCCAATAAGATTGGGTCTTCCATTGCTTGAAATTAGGTTAGAAGTGCTCTAAGCTCAGTGATTGCAATCATAAACTGCAACATCAAGGGAATTGATGGCTCACTTGTAAGTAGTCAGTGCAAAGATAATCACTTCATAGCTGGTGGAGCTATTCATGGGGTTATAATAAATGTAACCAATTCTGCATGATAGGTGAAAATAAGATTTGGTATTGCTGTCAAGAAAGATAGATGTTCCATCATGCAGTGTGTAATATTTAGTTAGAAAAAAGGTTACTTTCTTTGAATTACACAGACACGCATGTACATACACACACACACACACACACACACACACACACACACACACACACACACACACACACACACACACACACACACACACACACACACACACACACACACACACACACACACACACACACAAACACACACAGAAGGTGGGGAGAAATTCATAAAAGATAGGCAGCATGGGGTTCAAACAAATATGAAAAACTACAAGCAGATGTGGGCTGGCACACATTATGAAGGGAGCAAATAGGATGTATACAAATTAACAAATCTAGGAAAGACAGATGGATGGGATTAGGGAGGAATACAGACAGCATGCTGCCTGTCACCTAGCACACACAGATGTAACTGTGATCCAATAGCTGCAGGTCCTTTGTCAGGGTGGCCCGTAATAAGGGCCACATCATGCTCTGATGGCCTGATGCCAGGAAGCAGTCAGTCAGAAAATCCATATTCCTTGCAGGAAGGATTGATGTGTAGTGACCCAACATGTTAATGACCAGTCAACTGCCACCTCTGTCTCTTGATCCAGCTCCAGCTGAACCAAGGCAGGTAATTGGGGGTGGGATACTTGCCTAGGATGGGCCAGAACTGCCCCTACATGAGGTGCTGCTACTCCACTACCCACCTGAGCTACAGACTTTTACAGAGCAGTGGTAAATAAAAGCTGACATACTTGTGTCTTGTTCATTCTGTCATGATTTGCAGAAGGGAGACAAAAAGGAAGGGTGCCATTACTGAATATAACTTACACATGGTACAAATGATTCAAGTTCATGTGAAGAGGTAGGAGACCCATGCACACCACTATGCTGAATGTCCTTGCTGCCTCCTATAGCAACCAACAGCATATTCCTTTCCCTCTGTTCATGCTAAAAGAAAAAAGGGACATACTAAACATTACATATAGAAGTGAGTGATGTGCAGCCAACAGTGTAAATGTTAAGCTGCACACATCTATGTGCAATGGAGCAGAAGCCTGATTTGGTAGCAATAGCCTGTGAAAATAGCTAGACGGTCACATGTACATGGAATGAATCAAATCCCAGGGAGAGTAGGACAAAGTTAGGAAAAGTAAGTATACTACCATATTTATGTGCTGTCAAGCAGAAGCCTGGCACAGTGCCACAGGCATTGGGAATCTCAGAGAGTTAAATGTAGCAATGCAGACAAATAAAATGGTGGTTAAAACCCCATTGCAGGTGCCCTGCCTCACAAAAATAACAGTGCCCCTCTAGCAGACAACAGCAGCACACAGAATACACACACACAGACACTCATATTTGCCAACATGGTATATCCTGTTATCTCTCAAAGGAAGCAAATTGTATTAGGAGCACTGCTTTGTAAAACAAAATACAGTTAAAAAAACAGTATGGAGTAGAGCAGAAATAGAAATCCCCTATAATGCTATTTGTAGCCTTCTTGCCTCACCTCTGCTTTGTGAGCTCAGAGATCTTCAGGGATAGCAGTACTGAAGGTTACCAATTTGAGTGATGCTGGCAGCCCTGTTCATCTGCTCTGCTGTAATGTGCCTGGCATGCACCTTACAAAATAGCCCCATTATCAATAGCCTGTCCCTAAAATGTTTTTGCAAGAGGTGAAATATGATTTGTGTTTCTTTTGCACTCAAAGTAGACAACCTCCTTGGCTTATTAGCATCAGCATCCATTGACATGAATATGTAGCCAAGCAAGATGGCAGGCTTTAACTATGACTTTGAATCATGAATGGTGCACTGTTGTGTAGCACAATGCACATATACACATAAAGGCACAAATGTGTATGACAATGCACATATACACATAAAGGCACAAGTGTGTGTGTGCACAACATGCTAATGGTTGGGAGCTGAACAGGCCTGTGCCTTATGTCGCTGATGTTTTTCATTAAAACACAGCATTTCATAGGAACTGGCAGAATCTAGCCTCATTAGCATATAATTGGTACAAACCAGTACTTAGCTGTGAATTTTATAATTGAACTGCCATCTTAGATGTCAATATATGCAGTGAGGCCACAGCAGTAGCAGTAATTCAACAGTGTGTAACTCTGTCTGGGAGCATCGAAGCAGCATTTCCACATGAGAACACAGTGTCATGCTGCACTGTTGTATGCTTTACATTAGCAGTGTCATGACATGTGAGCCCTTGACTATACGCATAGTATCTTATAATATATGCCAAAATATGAACAAAAGATGACTGACTTTAATAATTGGCTTAATTTCTGGTATAATTCTAAAAGGGTACAATATCTGTAAGCATGGGAGTAAATGATTAACAGACCACTTTGTTTTGCAAGGATTGCCTGTACCTGTCTTCTCTAGGGATTTCAATACTGGCTAAAACATTGGCCTCCCCCATTGTGCCTTTTTTAGTAACCTGGGAACTATAGGCCCATAAGTCTGACAAAGTCTCATATGCAAAGCCATGGAAAGAATTATTATGGAAATGATTAATAAGGACACAGTAAACATTTGAACACTGGATTCAAATCCGTTTGGTTTTGTCAAGGGCAAATCATGCCTACTCAACCTTGTGAACATCTTTGGTAAGGTCAACAAGGCAATGGATGATGGCAAAATTGTGCATACTGCCTACCCTGACCTGGCTAAGGCATTTGATACAATAGCCTACATGGACATTGCAAACAAGCTCACAGATATAAGCTTAAACCCTATGTTACATGAAGGACAACTATATGGCCCTCAGATAGGACACAGGAAGTAAAAGTAGTGGAGACAAGCTCTACAAAGTGGCTGGTTATTAGCAGAGCCCTTCAGGGCTCTTACCTGGTCCACTCCTTTTTGGCATCTCCTTCTGAGACATTAAGGCCAATGTCAAGGTATGTAGATAGTAACTTGGTTTTCATCCAACATGTACCTAAAGTAGTAAAGAAATAATTCTGTGTTGCTTAGCTTATAAGCAATAGCACTGCTTCTTAGTCCAAGGAAGTCATCTTTCCACTGTATTCATCTATCACTGAGTACAGCAACCCCCCTTTGGTATTTACATGACCAGGCACAGGCAGCAACTAGAATGCCCACAGAAGTTCCTCAGAAAAAGAATACAGAGCATAAACAGTATGTCATATGCAGATTGCCTCAAATCTCTGCACTCTGTTTCCTACAGACCATTGAGAGGTGGTCTAGATTTGACATAATATAAAGCATCCTTGGATTCCACTCTGATGCACCTTTTACATATCTACAGTTTGAATAGCATCAGAATTACTTACTCTAGGGATTTAAACTTTGATTGCGACATAAATAGGACATGTTGGAGGGACATGTATGCATCTTAGAGAATTTCACATCTCTGGAACAGGCTTCCCATCTATGTAAAGCAGAGCTGTTTCCTAACCATATGCAACAGAAACCTGGACCGGTGGATAGGAAATCGGAAATACACCCAGGGATCGATACCTATGTCTGTAATGGACAGAGGTAGCCTGTAAATGTTGTCATAGCTTACATGTACCCTTTAAAATAACCCCTAAGGCAAATAAACTTGTGAGATACAACTGGGAAGCTTGGTAGGCTTACAAAGGACCCAGTGGTCATTAGCCTAGTATACACTTATGAACCTTATCTATCTATGATAATAGAACAATTCAGTAAAATGGTTGGCTGCAGTTTCTACCAAAAATTATAGATGGTGTAAATAATGTACCTCTATATATAACCCAAAGAAGCCCATCCTACTTGCAATAATCACCATGAGAAAATTTATCAAAGTTGGTATTAAAAGGCAAAATGGTACACAGTACCGCAGATAATTAATTCCTACAGGTATTAATATTAGTGACATTCTACTACTTACTCCTAGATGTCATACATGTGTACAAGTCACAAGTAATTACTGACATGTATGTTGGTACAGTTTTTTAAACAAAACTATTATCGGGGCATTTGTACAACTCAGATAATATACTTTCTAACATAGCTCTCAACTGCACAGATTTTCACATAATGTTCAGACATGTATGTTCTTACAGTTTTTTATTGGGGCATTTGTACTACTCAGACTATATACTTTCTAACATAGTTCTCAACTGTACAGATTTTCACATAATGTTCAGAGTTTTGCTTCATATTTTTGGTCCATTTTTCATAAAATTGTAGTTTTCTGGCAAATTAGTGGCAAATCTTTAAAGACTGAAGTTATAAAATAATATCAGACATTGGAGTTTAAGACTTCATACCCTTCAGAAAATTATTGTTAATGCAAAACCTGTTATTCCATCAAATTTCTAAGTTTGTAAGAGCAATATTTAATAATTGTCCCTATTTTTGGGCCTTTGTCATACTTTTATTTATGGCTTTGTCCAGATTTCTTGCTCTAAGATGTTGAAAGGTATGATTTCTAATTCCCGTCACAGGAGCGTATCATGTGTTTCAATGTTTAAAATTAAATTGGACTTAATTTTCTAAATCGGGACGTAGCATAACCTTGGAGAAAAGGAAATACTTTACAGCAAACTAAAGTACTTGTTTTCCTGTAGTGTAATGTGACATCACAGTTAGAATAAATTAGTTGTGTGATACCGAATGATAACTTTTCTAGACAAAGCAGTGAAACATAAATTAGAAGTAAAATAACTGTAAAGTTGATATTTTATGTTGTTGATAGTTTGCTTTCAAATGATTCCACCTCTCACTGCATCCCTTGTTTGGGATGTCATGAGTCTGCTTTATATACTTCAATTTTATCATTTAGACCCGATACTTTTCCTTATAATTCAGAGTGACCACTCATTACAGTATCAAGAGTAACATATATTCTGGTGGTTTTGCAACTAAACCAACATCTTCCCAGTCTGCACTGTAATCACTCGCACAAAGAAGATCCTAAGCTCCCCATACCCAAGTACAGGCACACCCCCCATGAAAAAGCCTATATTATCATGTACACCGACAGCATGCACACCAATTCCATATGTTTCTTTCAATGACTGTGCAAATAAGGGGAGATGCTACCATTATTTATTCTGGAAGTATGGATATACAGAGCAGCAGTGAGTCTAATGTTGAAGGAGAACATATAATTACTAATAACTGTTTCTGATCAGAATGAAAGGTTTAGAGCTCGGAAGGACTTAGGTTGTGGGAATGTATTTTTTCTATCACAGCACTGGAAGCAGGAATGTACATTAAATGAAATGGAGTGAGAAATTTGTTTTCAGTTTTAAGTAGGTTTTGTCCAGAGTGAAGTCTGTTAGCTTACACTTTCAAATTCTTTCATTTACCCATTTAAAATATCTTTGAGACGAGTTTTGTTCAAGGGGCTAAGTTACAATAAATATTTATGCTTCAAAACCAGTGACTCTGATATGATTTCATTTAAGATAAATGATGCAATCAATTCAACATGCAGGACATTGCAGAAAAATTACTTTCTTGGCAAGTGTTTAATTAATTATAGGTACTTTCTCTTTCTTGTATCAGTTATTTTAAAATATACATACGTATATCAAAACTGGTTTGTGGATATTATTAATCTGTAAGTACGCACTGAAGTCTGCTTTCTAAAATGGATTCAGGAAGAATGCTTTCTATAAAGGTAATCTCAAAAATTAACATATACAACTCCAATATTTCTGAGAAAAAGACATACACAGAAGGCCATGTTTATGGACCAGTAATTAAGCTTTCAGCGTTTCAAGCTGCTGTAGCATGAGTAGAAACTTATTAGTGTCTAACTTCTCTCTGTACCTGGTTTGATGCTATTTATCGGAATGGTATTTAGTTACAGCCAGATTCAGGCATACTGATGTAATCCCAGTGTCCCAGCAAGTCAGTCATGTATACACAAGGACTTCATAATTTTTCTTAATAAACACCGATTGGCATTTACAGTGAAAAATAAAAAATATACACGTGAGCAATGTCAACAAACTTCATGCTGATGGCTTTTGCCTAATCTTTTTGAGATGTAAGAGTATGCTTTGAGGATTTATGACCTTGAACTAATTTTAACTTGTAAATGTCATTAGGCACATTTGTCTTCTCTAGAACACTGTACCACTTTATAGCTGGTTAACATGGTACACACAAAAAGTATAATCTAAGTATAATGCACCTACTTTTTGGTATCCTGATCAAACCCTTGATTTTTAGACATAAAAAACATGTGATGTATATTAAGTCCTTTATGGGGAGAAAAAGGCATAGTCAGCATTGATTCTTGTATTGCTAAAAATTAATGCTGAGCTTTCTTCTAAAGATGCTGAACATGCAATTGGAAAGAAACATCAGTCAAGAAAACAGCTGGACTGTCGAAAAAGGTCAACGACAGTAAAGACACATGTAGCAAAAAGTAGCATCTCTTTCTATGATCACCCAGAAATTAAACAAGATGTTTAAAATAAGTATTTTAATTTATTGTACAAGTACTTCTCCTGCGGGGAACTCACTGTAGGCTGCCGAAAAAAGTGACCACACAATTCAAATGTGCAAGTGTTTGCTGCTTCTAATGCAATACGACAAAGTTAGTACTTGAAAGTGAAATTCAATCAGAGAAATATGAATAATTTGTACACCCTGAAATTCTGGCAATTATTGGATTGAGATTCTGTCATACATATTCACAGTTCTGAAAGCTCCAAGAGACCTGATCAGTGGGGCAGCCCACTTTAAACACCAGCAAATGGTTACAAGTTTATGCACATACAAATAATTGCATTTAAACACTACATACTGATAAAATATCTGCATCCTTTATCGCTAAATTCACTTACAATAAATCTCCGCACAATATTTTGATGAGGCTGTACAGTGTATAGAAAGTCAGGCTGTGCTCAATTCATAAAGTTAAGGAAACTTTTGCAATGGTCTTTAAAACAATATTCACAACAGAATCAGTTATCTGTGTTGGTAGAGGGGTTACAACATCTTCCTCTTTGTCATACCTGACAAGCCATACTTACTGTAGAAGCCTGTCTAACTGCTGACAGACAATGAATAAAGTGTAACAATGCACTTTTTTACACAAGAATTGAACTGTCACTTTTTCCTAAATGATGATACATTTTCTGAGACTGCATATGCCCAAGAATTTTGATGTAAATCACAAAACCACACTGCAAGTGACAGTGACAAATAGCATTGAACTGTGGAAGGTTATTTTCTGCTAACGCCTTTTATTCTTCAAGGCCGTTAATAGTATTATATATTGAAAGCACTTTTCTGACTTTCATGGATACAGCATTAAATATAATCTACTGATAAAATATTTATTTAGATAGAAGTATTTTATAACAATCACAAAGCAGACATTATTATGTAATTTGCAAAATGGTGTATGGAAAGGTTTTAAAAATAAATCAGAGTTAGGGCCTTTGTTTTCAAATGGCATCCATGTTACTGCTGTATATAAGGCCGCAGCTTGCATCTATTTTTCATCAATAGGTGTACAATTTCTCAAATCTTCTCTCACATGTGATTGTAAATGAAGTGGCTTTTATTTTCCACTGCAAATACTCTAATTGATAACTTATAATCAAATTATGGAAATCATTCATTTTATTACCAAAAACTTTGTCAAAGAAAAGCTGCCAAAAGATGTGAGTAAAATGTCTATAACTGTTTGGAAATAGCAGCTGTTACTAAGGTTTGTCTGAAAGGATAGTCCCTTATGATCAGGTTGTATAAAAGTTCCAAATGTAGAAGGGACTATAGACTCAGGGAACCCAACTGCCTCAGAAGTCCTTCTGGGAAGAATGGATATGCAAATTTTGCCTCAAAAAAGTTGCTTATATATCTTAAACTGGGTCTGTTTGCAGTGAATTCAAATGAATTTAACTCCTAGGTTTTAGATGAGTAAAGAAAGGTAACACTGTAGAAGATTGATTAAAGTACATAATCACCATATAGTTTTCTCACTGAGATGCAAAACAGCTTTGTACTGCTCTGTGCATTGATTATGATGTAAGCAGTTAGGGTGATATAGATGAAATAAAGCTTTACTAAAATAAATCAGGATAAAAATGTTGATTGAATTACATCAGATAAAAATGTTGATTGAATTACATCTGCTACTATTGTTTTTCTTAAGATATGGATCGGGTTTAGCTTATAAAATAATTGCTTATTTTTCTGCTGACTATTTCACTGAAGAATCTTGTCAAACTAAATTTCCCTACAAAGCTTAGCTAAAAAAAAATATGTGAATAAATTATGTCTTCTGCTATTTTTTTTTAAGATTTGGATAAGGTTTAGCTTATAAAATAATTGCTTTTTCTGTTGCCTATTTCACTTAAGACTCTTGTCAAACTAAACATTCCTACTCCCATCTAGGCCCTGAAGTTTCTTAATGAGCTGTCATCTTATGTCTCTGATAATGTCCTCTAATAGGTATGTTTCTTACATGATCAGTCATATCAACTTGTCCTAGGCTGATATCTCAGAACCATTCCAGTCAGGCAAAGGGCAACTTGAAACCTGCCCACGCTACAGTAGTTAGGTTCCTGCTAAATTCTGAAGACTGTAGTTGTTTTCCTTGAATGTATTACATATCCATGGAATATGCCTAGTTAGATGTTGTGAATCACTCCTCTAAGCCTGAGGTCCAGTGATCGGAGAGGGGGAAAGCTCCCATGGGAGGTGCAGAGGGGATTGAAGAACCCAACAAAATGTTTTAATGGCATTGTAGGTAGAATCAAGATTCTCAATATTTCTGTTAGAATCATCCTTACTTGTTAATGTCTCAAGGCTTTTAGGTGTTGGTCTCTGACTTCTGAATAAGAGCAACTACAAACATGTCTTCATACATAGTAGCATGCATAGTGTTTCTTCTGGTACATAAACAGGTATGGGCTCTAATGGGAAACTCAGATTACTAGAATTATTCTCTAATGTGACACTCCATAACATTAACAAAATGAAATATGCAATAAAAGCAAGATTACCCAGGTATGTATTGCTGTGGGTCACTGCTTGAACACTTAGCAATCAAACGTACAAACATCTCAGTCCAGAAGAATTTTTTCACACACACACATACACACACACACACACACACACACACACACACACACACACACACACACACACACACACACACACACACACACAGACACACTGCAATCCCTCTGTCCTGGTAACCCACATTTGACAAGCTTGTCCAGGTGTTGCAGGAGCCATTGGTGGAGTGGAAGTTAGCTACCATTGTGAGTTTACTCATCCCAAAGAAAGGAAGTGGCTCAGATCTTTGTAGCACTGCTATCCGGTAAAGGTATGGTAGAACAGAAGCAGCAAAAAGGCTGAGGATAGATTAAGTGATCTGCCAACTAGTGACTAATTCTACACCTGCATAAAGTAAGTATGGAAGCATATGCTTCACTCTGCTTGTTCTGCTGGTCTCACATCAGCAGTGCACCAATCAGCTGCTC
>NC_056737.1:346791023-346843848 GCF_019279795.1 Protopterus annectens | reverse complement strand
TTTTGATAGGATATTGCATCCCCTTGCCCTGGCTAGGCCATATTATAGATATTTGCTGAGCTGGATGTTCATGTGCTCACTTACAAGATCATGGAAATTGTTTTTAGTCTTAATTTTATACAGCTTGGATCCTAGTCCAGCACTAAGGCTTGTTAAATCTTGTGTCAGTTTCTTGGTTTCTATGATTTGCAAATTGTCCAGACTTCTATCAGAGCTGTTTTTTTTAGTTTTAAAGATGCCTTGTTTACTTCAGTTTTAAAGAAGTCATCCTTAAATTCATCAAATTTGACCAATATCAATCCATTCTCTCAACAATGTTTTATTAGCAAGGTTAATGAAAAACTGGTATAGGTACAAATATATCCCACAACCTATGATCTCATAGATTCATATCAGTCTGGTTTTAGTTTTTAATGCAACACACTAAAATTACCACCCTTACAGTGATTAATTATATCCTAAAGGTGAGAAATCAAAGATTTTAATATTTTCATCTTCCTTGATTCTTTGACAAAATTTGGCAACATTAATCATCCTTAGTCTATGCTTCCTGTGATCTTTGACAAAATTTGACAGCATGAATCATGCCATTTTGAACTGATGAGTGTATGCTTCCTGTGCACTTAAATATACATGACTTGAGTGGTTTGCATCTTATAACTCATGCTGCTCTCAGTAGGTGATATCCAATAGTTTATCTAGTGGCCACCTGCTCACCTGTGGGTTTTTGCAGGACTTGATCATTGATCTTAAATTATTCATGGAGTACAAGCAATCCTTAAAAGATATCATAAAACACAGAGAAATTTAAAATCACAGCTATGGTCAAGATGTTCAGTTATAGCTCTCTATTTTTCAGGAGTATGTGCCTGACTTTACTATCCTCAGAGTATGCAAGAGGTGATAGAGTCTCACATGATAGCTGCCATTGACACCTATGTGATGTGGAATGTCATACCTCTAGCAGCCTCTGCACATCTTGAATTCCAGAGCATTTTAGGGAAAATAAGGCCAACTGAGACCTACATGAGTGGAGTTAAGTAGATTTTTACCTGCACTTTTATCAAATAATACACAATTTAAAGTAATTTGTTTGTGTTGCATTGAGCAATATCTAGTTGGAAGTTGACTGTTTTTTCAGTAGGTCTTATACAAGTGGTATTTTCAGTTAAAGCTTGTTAAAAAACCTGCATAGCCAGTGATAAGTGGGGGTAGTTTACCTCATTGTTATTCAGTTTCTTTCTTATACAAGTGGTACAGTGAATTGTTTTCTGTTTAAACTGTGAGCTTTGGCCAACTGAGACCTACATGAGTGGAGTTAAGTAGATTTTTACCTGCACTTTTATCAAATAATACACGATTTAAATTAATTTGTTTGTGTTGCATTGAGCAATATCTAGCTGGAAGTTGACTGTTTTTTCAGTAGGTCCCCACCCACCCTCCCTGTTTTTGTCTTGGTGTTAATCTTGGTGGCTTTGAAACTGCCCGCCCCTCTTGTAAATTTGCACTTGGATACTCCCCCTGGGCCCATCTCATTTGCTCACTCAAAAAAAAAAAAAAAAAAAAAATGATCTGCTTTTACTGTATTTGTGTTTCTTCCTACTTTATTTTGCTTTTGCGCCATCTTAAAAGTACTCAGTTGTATTTATTACTGCTTGGTGTAACTCATTCTAAGCCTTTTAGTTCAAGCACTTGGGCTTCAGACCAGTTGTTTTACATTAAGAAGGTTTGTGGTCTGCACTGTAGTGGCAGGACAGGTAGCTTGCATCCTTCTAAGTTGGGAACTGCTGACTGAGGGCTCAGTGTCTGTTATTCTAAAAGTGTATTAATTCTGGTTAAAGCACTTGGGCTTCAGGCCAGTTATTTTACATTAAGAGGGTTTGTGGTCTGCACTCTTGTGGGAGGAGAGGCTGGACTCTGCCCTTCTGAACTGGGAATTTCTGGTTAAAGGCTTATAGTGCCTGCATATTTGAACTGCTTCTTACTGAAACTGGTACACCTTGTTTGATGTAGCATAGACTAGATCCAGGCCTGCTGAATCTAGCTTTGTTTGTATAACTTGAGCACTAATACAGGCATTCTTTAAAGTATTCAATTGTATTTATTACTGCTTGGTAGTGACTTGATTAAAGTGTAGCTATCATTCTAAGTCTTTTGGATTAAGCACTTGGGCTTCAGACCAGTTGTCTTACATTAGGAAGGTTTGTGGCCTGCACTGTGGTGGCAGGACAGGTAGCTTACATCCTTCTAAGTTGGGAATTGTTGATTGAGGGCTCAGTGTCTGTTATTCTAAAAGTGTATTAATTCTGGTTTAAGCACTTGGGCTTCAGGTCAGTTATTTTACATTAAGAGGGTTCATGGTCTGCACTCCTGTGGGAGGAGAGGCTGGACTCTGCCCTTCTGAGCTGGGAATTTCTGGTTAAAGGCTTATAGTGCCTGCATATTTGAACTGCTTCTTACTGAAATTCGTATACCTTGTTTGCTGTAGCATTGACTAGATCCAGGCCTGCTGAATCTAGCTTTGTTTGTATAACTTGAGCACTAATCTAGGCATTCTTTAAAATATTCAGTTGTATTTATTACTGCTTGGTAGTAACTTGATTAAAGTGTAGCTATCATTCTAAGTCTTTTAGATTAAGCACTTGGGCTTCAGACCAGTTGTTTTACATTAGGAAGGTTTATGGCCTGCACTGTGGTGGCAGGACAGGTAGCTTACATCCTTCTAAGTTGGGAACTGCTGATTGAGGGCTCAGTGTCTGTTATTCTAAAAGTGTATTAGTTCTGGTTTAAGCACTTGGGCTTCAGGCCAGTTATTTTACATTAAGAAGGTTCGTGGTCAGCACTCTTGGACTCTGCCCTTCTGAGCTGGGAATTTCTGGTTAAAGGCTTATAGTGCCTGCATATTTGAACTGCTTCTTACTGAAATTGGTACACCTTGTTTGCTGTAGCATTGACTAGATCCAGGCCTGCTGAATCTAGCTTTGTTTGTATAACTTGAGCACTAATCTAGGCATTCTTTAACATATTCAGTTGTATTTATTACTGCTTGGTAGTAACTTGATTAAAGTGTAGCTATCATTCTAAGTCTTTTGTATTAAGCACTTGGGCTTCAGACCAGTTGTTTTACATTAGGAAGGTTTGTGGCCTGCACTGTGGTGGCAGGACAGGTAGCTTACATCCTTCTAAGTTGGGAACTGCTGATTGAGGGCTCAGTGTCTGTTATTCTAAAAGTGTATTAGTTCTGGTTTAAGCACTTGGGCTTCAGGCCAGTTGTTTTACATTAAGAAGGTTTGTGGTCTGCACTCTTGTGGGAGGAGAGGCTGGACTCTTCCCTTCTGAGCTGGGAATTTCTGGTTAAAGGCTTATAGTGCCTGCATATTTGAACTGTTTATTACTGAAATTGGTACACCTTGTTTGCTGTAGCATAGACTAGATCCAGGCCTGCTGAATCTAGCTTTGTTTGTATGCTTGTTTGTTTGCTTGTTATTTCCCTGAAACGCTAATTCCACCTAAAACGTGGCTTTTCAGCGCTTATGTGTATCCCTGGTGATATCTGCATTGCTTACTGTACTTATTTCCTTGTTTCACTTGAATGAAAGTTACTGTTTGTAATTTTTGCATTTAAGTTACTTGTAGCACATTGCATTTAAGTTACCTGGCACTTGCTCACTAAAGCAATTATATAGGTCAGCGCAAAAAAATTAAAAGCACTACACCCTCACAAACTCCCCTTGAGTACCTTGTTCCCCATTGGCCCTTTTTTCAATTATAAAGGAATTCCCAATACTATTCTAGCATGTCCAAAGGTCAGTTGTCAATCTCCTCTCCGGTCCAGCTGGTGAATCTGGGAATCTTGAGGCAATGTTACAACTGCCTCATGTACACAAACAACCCTCTCCTCCTCCCAACAAATTCCAACACATGTAAGAGATGCAACCATATAGCCAAACTGGAGGCTAAGCTCTCTCAACTCAGTACTGGCATAACCAGTCAGGAGGAAAATGAAACCACACTCACTACAATTCCAGTCTCACATAGACCTACCATGACAGCAAACCAAACACATAAACACACAAAAACATACTCAGAGGCTCTAAATAAAAATCTGCCTAAGCAGCAGAGACCTCCAAAGCAGACACCCAATCAACTGCTACCCCAAAACAAAACACATGCAACACATAGCTCACAAAGCCAGTGTGAAGAACAGTCACAGCCCTTAAGGCTAAACAACACACCTGATATACTTGGAATAGGTGACTCTATCATCAGGCACACTGACGTCCCTTTCACCAGGCTGAACAAGGAGAAGGTCATGGTGAGCTGCCTGTCGGGTGCTAGGATCCGCCACATAACACAAGCACTCAGGTTACTCCAAGGCAAGTACACATATGACTCAGTCATTGTCCATGCTGGTGTGAATGACCTGAGACGTACCTCCCTGGACTACATGAAAAGAGACATAGAGGAGCTCTCTGAGCATGTAGCCCAGGCCGGTATGACCCTGACCTTGAGTAGCATCTTAACTTTACCAAGAATGATGCCACAATATGAAGACAAGATGATCAATTTCAACAATTGGCTTAAGTATTGGTGTCATTCAAAGGGGATCCAATACCTGTCAATCTGGAATGACATGCTCGACAAGCCACGATGCTTCATAGGGATGGCTTGCCCCTATCACCCTTGGGCTTTCGGATATTGGCAAAGGACCTTGCTACCCCCATAGTGCCTTTTTTAGGCAAGGCTCAAAAGACAAACCCACCTCCATAGGTATCACAAGGGATAAGAAACTAAGAGTAATAACAACCTCTACTCCACCGCTCAAAAATACAGATAAAAAGACCACCACCAGCTTCACAATGCAGGGGATATCCTGAAGAATATACGTGCCAAATGACCGATAAATGAATGCGAACTTAGTTAAAATTCAAATTTATTCCAAAAAGACAAGGACAGCAACCAGGGATTGAGCGCGCTTTCTTCTGTTACAATCAGACTTCATCAGAATCCAATAAGAAAGCCATCACCTGCCATTAAATACTAAGTGCACTCCCAAATTATTCAATTAAATATTTAAATATTTAAAATAACACTGCTTTCCTAAAATATGTAGCTAGTATTTAAAATACTCATGTGCTGCAAAAAACTTGACTATAACATTTATAATGCCTTCTTAAAACATATAAAAAAGGTCCATCATATGGCTTTTCATATTTCCACACCAACATATTCCACAATTATTGCTGTTGTTATACATTCGGTGTCAGGCATAGTTAATATAACAGGAATAAACCATGCATTCGTCTTATATAATTGCGTGGAACCATGACTAAACATATTGATGTATATAGTAATAGTATTAAGATTATATATACATTACATAACGTGAACATAAACAAGACAATAATGGATAGGAATACAAATTAATCGTGATCAAAATATATAACATAAACATAGGATAGTATATGAAAGGCTCATATGATATGTATGTTCTTAAAATGTACAATTGTGCCAAACATAGCTTAGTGTATTAATACATTTTATAAAATATAAACTATACTTGTACAAATTACATCAGTATATCACAAAGTTTATGTCAATTTGGGGTCATTGGCCAATAATTTCAAGGCCGGTTTTATTGAGAGGTGGTCATTCAATCCATTTGGGCCACACGCATCAAGCCTAAGTTGCCACATTAGTTCTTTAAATTCTAGCTGGGATTCCCAATCACCACCTCTTTCCCCCAACCTAACCTCTTCCAAAACCCAAAACTTAATATTAGTGTTGACACAAATCATACAGTGTCTATAAAGTGCATTGTTCTCATTGCACTTATTTATATCCCTTGTGTGCTCGTAGATGCGTTGCTTCAATTTGCGTTCAGTCTTACCTATATAGTATTTGTCACAGACCAAGCAGAGGGCTAAATAAACCACCCCTTTTGTTTGACATGTATAATAACCCCTGCTTTTCAGTTTTACATTCAATTTTTTCAAAAATAGTTCCTTACTATTCAAGACTAACATTGTCCGCATCTTCCACACTTATGGGTACCCACCTTTCGTTGGGTTCCTACCCTATCCAAAATATTCTTTCTTTCAAATATTTCCTTGAAGTTAGTATTTCTCTTAAAACCAAATTTTAATGGTTCCTTAAAAACCTCAATGTCAGTATGTATATTGGAGAACATTTTCCAAACTTCATTGATGCCCTTTTGTATCCAGTGTACACCACTAAAATAAGTTAACATAAAACGGGGCATATCAAAAATATCCTGTTTAGTATGGTCCAAAACCAAAGTATCAGGTGTGGAAGCTTCTTCAATATGTGTTTCGAGCTAAAAGTGGGGGGTAATGGGAATTCCTTTTCTTTAAAACATCACGCTTCACATACTTAATGAGTTTAGATGGATAACCTCTTACTAAAAATAACTGTTGAATGAACTCCAATTCGGTTTTATATGTATCAATATCACTTGTCATCCTAGATGCCCTTATCATTTGCCCTTTGACTATGTTTTTCTTTAAGTACAAAGGATGATCGCTGTCAAAATGAACATATGAATTGGAAAAACATTTTTTCCTAAAGATCTTAGACTCATACATTTTATCAGACTTGTTTTTAGTAATTGTTACATCTAGGTAATTCACACAATCTGCGTGATGTTCATAGGTAAATTCCAAGAAGCATGTTGTGTTGTGCAGATATTCAATAAACTCCTCCACATCCTCCTCATTACCATTCCACACTATAAAAATATCGTCCAGAAATCTAAAATATGAGACAATAAATGCCCAAAATTTTGACTTAAACACATATTGTAGCTCCCAGAACAACATAATGATGTTGGCATATGTAGGGGCACATGAAGAACCCATCGCCACACCTCCTATTTGATGGTAAATATCACCTTGAAAGAAAAGAAAATTATTTTTCAGGACCAATTCCATATTCCCTAATACCAGACGAAAATCATATGGGCTCAGGTTCTTAAATTCAATTAACATAGCTTCAAACCATTCAAGGCCCAAGTCATGGGGAATCACTGAAAAAAGGTCCTTCACATCTATTGTAACAAATGAGAATTTCTCATCGTATTTGACCTTACTAAATTTCTTTAAAAAATCCCAGGAATCAATCAATAAATGATGGTAACCTTCCTGGAATTTCTTTAATTTCCTATCTACAAAAATAGCTAAGGGTTGAGTCTTAGAATATTGGGAAGTGACAATGGGTCTCAAAGGGGGGTCTTGTATATCCTTATGTATTTTGGATGCAAGATTTCTGGAATCACAGGTTTACGTTAAAATAATTATATAACTCAATATCTATGAGTCCCTGTAACAAATTATCTTCCAAAACCAAATCAATCTTTTGGTAACTAATATTCATTTCATTTCTAGAAGATATTCTATATCTGTTACCAGTATGCAAAACCTTCAGCATCCTATCTACATAGTCCCAGTGGTCCATAAGGACCACCCCCCTACCCTCGGGCTTCATAACCCTTATTTTTTCGTTTGTCTGTAAGGTCCTTACTATATTAATTTCTTCTGATGTTAAATTATTATATTCGCTTGTGATGGCATTATTAGTAAACCCTTCCCTAATCATGTATATAACATTTCTCTCAAAATTCAAGATGTCATGTTGTATAGGGGGGTTAAATGTACTTTTTCTCTTCATAGTATCAGTCACTTGCTGCTCATTACTATTGAATATCACTTTGAAATGTAATTTCCTGGTGAAAAGTTTTACATCCAACAAAATTCTCTCAATTTTTGGCCTTTTCACAGGAATAAAGGAAAAACCTCTTGAAAAAAGATCAAAAAAAGGGGGTGTTACCTCCACATCTGTAAAGTTGTAAATAAAGAAATTGTTTTTTTCTTTTACGTCACATCGAAAGATGTTACCATTATCTACTTGAAAAGAAGGTGGCTCACTACCCCTTATTATTTCATTTTCAAGGCAATGTAAGCTATCAGATCCAAGTGAAGGGTTCAATATTTCCACCCTAGGTTGTAACGTGACTTCAGGTTCAACTGCTAATAATAATTTTGCCTTCTCCTTCTCGGTTCGTGTGTGTTCCCTACTGCTTCGGCATATGGGAAGGGATGGAATTGTTTCCGTGTCCTTTTGGACCTCCTCACCCCCTCCATCTGTTCCCCCAAAGGGTGGTAAAAATCCACCTCTCTTTCTTCAAAGGTATCACTGAGGCCAAAATTAGAACCAACCTCTTCTTGTACATCTTCCTGTGTCTCGGTCCCATGTGGGTAATGAATTTCCCTAACAAAAGTTGTATTGTAGGAACCATTACCTCGAAATACATTTCTATCAAAAGGTTTATTTTTGTTTTGATTTGAATATTTATTCGGGTCAACATAAGCTTTTCCCTCCTTATATTCATATAAATCTCGTTCTATTTTTCCTAGTTTCCTCTTATGGTTTTTCTCCATGCTTAAATCTACATCATGCAACACTTTAAAATATACATTCTTGTATTCCTGTATAGAAAACATTAAATCTTTAGTAATGTCAACCTGCAATGCATCAATACGTTTTTTGATTATTTCTAACAGTTCCGTATTGCTACATATCATGGCCTTTAAAATAGAAATACCACAGTCATTTAAAATATTCGAAATAGTTTTAAACAACATTTCATTACCCTTAATATTATTCGGGAATTTATTTAATCGTAACCCTTTGGGAACAATATTCTGTTCAATACATCGGGTTAAGTACCAATTGTCCAAACATAAACTTTTGTATTTAAATAAATCTACCTCCAATTGTTTACATTTGTCCTTGTAACTTAAAACGTTCTTCGGTGTCTGTTCCTTTACAGACGTAGCTGTAGAGAAAGATTTCCCAAGCCATTCGCTAAATGATATATCGTTGTAAACATCAAAAGTCATCCTTTTAGCCCTAGCTGGACTCTCATCCAGTCGCTCCCGGCTTCGTCGATTAGAACAACCACAGGCACCTTTCCCTTGGCTTAGGGGTCTCCCTTCATTGCATGCGTCCACCTGGGATGACGACTTCTCCCTCCGGCGCCTTTGGGGACTTCCCTGACCACAGGGAATCGAGTCACTAACATTCTGTGTGTTGCCTACACCACTGCCGTGGTGTGTATGATTTTTAATGAGTTCAACGAGCTGGCTCAAAAGTGAATTATCTTCCATCGGAGTCCCTTGTAAAGCTAGCGGATAAACTCAGAAACAACAACCTCTACTCCACCGCTCAAAAATACAGATAAAAAGACCACCACCAGCTTCACAATGCAGGGGATATCCTGAAGAATATACGTGCCAAATGACCGATAAATGAATGCGAACTTAGTTAAAATTCAAATTTTTATATGTTTTTATATGTTTTATATATTTTTTATATGTTTTAAGAAGGCATTATAAATGTTATAGTCAAGTTTTTTGCAGCACATGAGTATTTTAAATACTAGCTACATATTTTAGGAAAGCAGTGTTATTTTAAATATTTAAATATTTAATTGAATAATTTGGGAGTGCACTTAGTATTTAATGGCAGGTGATGGCTTTCTTATTGGATTCTGATGAAGTCTGATTGTAACAGAAGAAAGCGCGCTCAATCCCTGGTTGCTGTCCTTGTCTTTTTGGAATAAATTTGAATTTTAACTAAGTTCGCATTCATTTATCGGTCATTTGGCACGTATATTCTTCAGGATATCCCCTGCATTGTGAAACTAAGAGTAATGCTACTCAATGCCAGAAGTCTAAACCTCAAGATGCATGCACTCAAAACTCTCCTTAGCATGGAAAACATCGATATCTGTGCAGTAACAGAAACCTGGTTCAAGGCTCCCGAGAGCACCCCAGCACTACCAGGTTATACCTCATACCATGCTTTTCGGCCTTAAAACTTGGACCGAACCACAAAAGGAGGGGGAGTATCAATATTCGTCAAAGATACCCACACCTCCAGGTTGGTGGCACAGCACGAAGCATCAGAGACTATCCATGTGCAACTAACAGTTGGTAAAACTGCCTTCCAGTTTATAGCCTGCTACAGACCACCCTCCCAAACCCAGGAACTCCATTCAGCCTTCCTAAGAACACTGGAAAATATGAAGGTCTCTCCAAACACCATTATATTGGGCGACTTCAACTACCCAAACATAGACTGGGAGCATTACTCTAGCTCCAACACCCTAGCCCAAAGGTTCCTAGAATTTATAAACTCAAATGATATGGAACAACTTGTTACCACTCCCACAAGAGGGGAAAACATACTGGACCTGATCATCACCAACATGGGGACTCTATGCTCCAGACCAGAAGTGTATCCCTCACTGGTAAGATCAGACCATAAACTAATCTCACTGGATATTCACATCCCGACCCCACCCTCTGCCCAGAAAACCACAGTGAAAACTTCTCTAAAGCAAATTTCACACTCCTCAAAACCGAGGTGGAATCCTTCAAAGCCCCAGGGCCTGTGGAAAATACGGCCCAGACCGCAGAATCCTTTATAAACGCATTCTATGAACACCTTCAGGAATGCATGGATCATGCAATCCCAAATAAAACCAAGACCCAATCCTCCAAAGGCAGAGGTCCTGTCTGGTGGAGCCCAGCCATAAACAAATTATACAATAGAAGGAGGAAGCTACTACATGATAGAGCAAAATCCCAAAAAGGGGAGGCATCTCTGATCAGTATTAGCAAAAAACTACGGGCACTCATAAAATCATCTAAGGCCAGCTTCAAGAGAAAAATTGCACAGGACACTAAGGATAATCACAAGGCTTTCTTTAGTTATGTTAGGAACCTGGGTGGAAATTCCCAGATATAGTCAGAATTAGTCCAAAATGACAAAAAATACACCGAACCCACAGACATTGCCAACATCCTAGCTGACAGGTTCAGCAAACTCCCACCCCTCCCACCAAAGGGCAAATATCTATCCCAGCAGGATGCAGCCCCCCTGTCATCTCAGATGCTCAGGTAAGAGCCGCCCTCTCCAAAGCAAAAAACACAGCATCAATGGGACCAGACGGTGTCCCGGGCTGCGTCCTACATGAACTCCAAGAAGAGCTAAACCCAAACATAAAACTACTGTTCAATCTCAGCCTTACTACAGGATATGTACCCAAAGAGTGGCGTACAGCAACTGTGGTCCCTCTCCACAAAGGTGTTGCCTCAACGGATCCTGGAAACTATCGCCCCATAAGCCTGACTAGCTTGGTCTGCAAAGCTATGGAAAGGTTCATCATGGACCTTATAAATAAAGATATTGGGGACCTACAGACACTGGATCCTACCCAGTTTAGCTTTGTTAAGGGCAGATCCTGCCTCTTAAACCTGGTCGATTTCTTTGAAACAGTCACCAAGGCCATTGATGAGGGGAAGGTGGTCCACACAGCCTACCTGGACCTCGCAAAAGCCTTCGATACAATACCCCACTCGGGCATTATAGATAAGCTCACCAACTTAAATATAAACCCCTATGTCACTAGATGGGTTGCAAACTGGCTCAAGGACAGAACCCATATGGTTAGAATTGCTGGAGCCATGTCAGACTCCAAACCAGTTACAAGTGGCATCCCACAAGGCTCAGTCCTGGGACCTCTTTTGTTCGGTATATATTTTTCAGAGGTACAGGTGAACACGGAAGGACTGTGGCTGACCAAGTTCGCAGATGACTGCAAACTGGGTGCCATAATCGACTCTCCAGCCGACACAAGCATCCTCCAAAAGGGCCTCATAGAAACAGACAACTGGTGCCAGAGCCATGGCCTCAAGCTAAACGCCAAAAAGGGTATAGTCACCCCCTTTGGCAAAAACAAAGTGCCCACAAATTACCACATAAGTGATAATCCTTTAAGTACGGAAGAAGTAATTAGGGACCTGGGGACCCTAGTTGATAGCAATCTCTCATTTGACAACCACATGGCCAAAGTGGTTAGAAAAACATTTTATATAGCCCACCTAATCATAAAGGGATTCACATCTAGATCAGGGGAGGTCATCGTGCCTCTTTACTCATCCCTCATCAGGCCCATAATTGAGTACAATGCCCCTTTTGGGATGTACCTTACCAGACACCTGCAGCAACTGGAAAGACCCCAAAAGTACCTCACCAAGAGGATTAAAGGGCTCAAACAGATGCCATATGCTGCCCGGTTAAAGAAACTCTAGCTCTACTCAGTGGCATACCGCCTGCTCAGAGGCGATCTGTGCCTGACATATAAAGCCATGTCCAACCCGGAATTAATGGACATGCTGCACCTCATAAAATCCAAATCCCATCGAGCTACACACTCGAGAGACTTGAACCTCAGCACTGAAATAAATAGGACATGCTGGAGGGACAGATTCATAACCCAGAGGCTCCCTTCACTCTGGAATAAAATCCCAGTCCAGGTTAGGCAGAGTCCCTCATTGATTCTCTTCAAGAGGAATCTTAATGAGTGGATGGGGGATCGTAGGTTTACCCTGGGTATCACTTCTGTGTCACTGTTAGACAGAGGCACAGTATACTAACCTCAAAAAAGGGCATAGCAAAATTAATTTAAAATGGGTGGCGAAAGCCAAACACACTCTGGCTAGGCTTATACATGCCCTAGGGCAGATAGCCTAGTATGAACCTATGAACCTATATAACAAATATAAATATTTTGTAAACAATAAAAGTTATTAAAACATTGGAAAATAGCAATGTTATCAGTAAGAAGCATTCTTTTCAGTGATAACAGTCAGTGCATTCATAGTCTGCGCCATGAATTCTGTACAATATAATATAATGCACACAAAGCCAATATTGTTTTTTGCAAACTTTCAAAAACAAATTTTCATATCATAAAAACTGTGTAACCCAGATATATATTATTAGAACAATTGTGTTAACCAGACATAAGCTTTCACATCACAAAAGGAAATTCCTCTGTAAGTATGTTTACTGATATAGTTACAAAAATATGAAAACTTATGCTTAATTGCATAATTAGCAAAACAAATAATACTGGATATCTTTGAATTATGTGTGACTTGCAAATATCAAAGACAGATTTCCTCAACAACATATAAGGTTTCATGTAATGTTATACAGTGGTTTGTAAGTCACTCGGTTTTTGAAAGATTAAATATGGAAATATTGCTTATTTTCATAATTACTAACAAAGAACTAGCACTATTTCTACTATAGTGTTGTATATACCAGCATTGGCAGTGAATTGTCCCATTTCAAAATAACATGTTGGCCTCTCAGTTAAGAAAATATTAACATCAATTTGAAAATATGAATAATAAGTTGCAAACAAAGATTAATTTATCCACTGCAGGATATCATATAATCTTACTGTAATTTTATTAATAACTCCTTGTATTTTCAAATGCTGCCTATTATTAGCTGCTAAGTCATTTAGTTAATGAAGCCAGACCTGAAAAAGGACTGGATGCCATAAGAAGGTATGGGTGTGAACTGGAAGTATACAAAAAGGTGTTTTTAGGCTTCAGAGAGTTAACCTCAGTCTTTCAGAGTGAGACCCAGTAGTACATGTGACTGTATGTGCCACCCCTTCTCTCTCCTCTTATCTTACCTTGGTGAAAACAGAGAGTGGATTTTATACATATGTGTGAAATCTGGATGTCATGCATCATTATTAATTCACACTAAATGCTAAAATGTCACATTATTAAATCATGGTTTTATTGTCTGGTTATCTCACATATCAAGCATTTAAATATATCTCTGCACCTTCTGAATAACCACAGAGCAACAGAAATACTATCTAAAACCACAAGCTGATCAGG
The DNA here is from genome assembly GCF_019279795.1 of Protopterus annectens. Taxonomy (NCBI): domain Eukaryota; kingdom Metazoa; phylum Chordata; order Ceratodontiformes; family Protopteridae; genus Protopterus; species Protopterus annectens. The sequence continues at coordinate 346,830,058 of NC_056737.1, read as the reverse complement.
AAAAGAAAACAGCAGGAAACACTGCAATCAGATTACGGTTTTAACTCATTTATTGAAAAATTAAAAACAATGATGTATGCTATATTTTGGCATATTATTAAAAAATAAAAACAACTACTTATATTACAGCATATTATAAAAAGAAAAAAGAAAAACAGCTATGAATATGTAGCTGTTTTTATTTTTCAGTAAACAAGCTAAAACTGCAGTCTGATTGCAGCATTTCCTGCCACTTTCTGTTCTTGGTCAGATTGTGGTTTTAAATAACATCTCTGATCCTTACTGTAGTGATTCATGCTTGGCATTTTCATGTGTTGATTACAGTAAAGCATTTTACCTTTTGGATTAATAATGTTGGCCTCACTAACCTTCACAGAGTGCCAAATACTGCTGCCAGGGTGCTGAATGGTACTTCATGCACCTACTGTATTACCCCTTTGCATCAGGAGGTGTACTGACTTCCTGACACAGAGATATAAGTATTTACAATTTTAGTTCTGGCCTATCATGTCATAAATGGTCTGGGTCCCATCTATTAGATGTTCTTCGTTTTTCAATGTTGCAGTCATTACATTTGAGTAATCTGCTGGCAGGTTGCCCTTAGTCGGGCTGAATAACAAAGTCTTGGGTCCTGCATCGGTTGCTGTCTCCTCCTCTATGATGTCAGGTCATCAGGGGTATAAAACATGCATCTGACGCCATTTTAATCAGTCTTTCTTGCCGCACGGTGCCCGAAGCAAAAGCAGTTCGCAAGTGTCGGTTGGGTGACTCCTGAAATTTTTGTTTTCGAGTTTCAGAACCGAAGTTTTTTAAACTAAAGCTAAGTACCTCATTGGGGAAACTTTTTCTTGCTCCTTACCAATGTCAGTAAAAGTTAATAATCGCATTACTTGTGGGAAGCAAATACTTCATAAGGATTTTCATTTGTACTGTATTCCTTGCCTAGGCCCTGATCACAACATGCCTTGCTGTCGGTTTTGTGCTAAATTTAACTAACACACTATTAAGCGTCGGTATATCTTTGCTTCTAAATATTTTGGTTCAAGATTTAACTACCCTGAAATGTCATCGGTTAGCAATCCGACTACCGGAGTTCACAAAAAATGCAAGAAAAAAGACAGAGACAGACCGCCGAGGTCCAAAACCGATGATGAAGCTTCTCCTAAGCCAGTCGCCAGTTTGCCGGTACTCAGTGAGGTTCTTTCTCAGCCCCTGATAACTGCTACTTTTGAGTCACAGGCCTCTACTGAGACCCATTTGGAGTCCAGTATGCCAATAGATTTGCAAAGTATTGAACCTGCAGATGTCTCTCCCTTGGATGGATCCGGAGCCGCTGAGCAGGCACCGGCTTCTGAGGGTGTTTTCAGGCCTCAACATTTTTACATTAAACCAACGCCATCAACAAAGACAAGGTCAAAACTGACTTCTATGTCTAAAAAAATGATGCATGAGCCACGTGCTCAGGCCCCTATGCCTAAAAAACAAATTATCAAAATGGCTGAGGATTTAATTACCTTGATCAGGGGTTCCCAACCCCCTCCTGCTAAGAGGCTTAGGCAAGGCACTGATTATGAATCTTCGGATCAGGTTTCCATTTCTTCTGATTCCTCTTCTGATCAGGAATTTTCTATTCCACCCTATAAGGATTCTGATGCAGAGGAATCCATCCCACCTGCATCTTCTCCTGAGGATTTCTCTTTTGGAGAGACTTTGCATACTTTAAGGGAACATTTACACTGGGAGAGTCAGGACTTCTCTGAATCAAAAAAGAGGCTTAGGGATTTTCTTCTTCTTCCTCAGCATAGGCCTTTGGCAATACCTCCTGTATTAGACATTGTTGATGATGTGTTCTCAGAATCAAGCATGGCTCTTGATTCCCTGCCTCCGGCTCCTAGTAAGCCAGACAGATATTACAGGGTTCCTGACTCCCACAAATTTATTTTCAAAAATCCTGCTGCTGACCCTGAGACTATTTCTCAGGGTCCCAAGGGTGTTAAGGCTTCTACAGCCAAAAATCCTACCCCTTCTGATAGAGATTCAAGGGCGCTGGATAGATGGGGCAAGAAGGTTTATACGTCTGCAACCATGGCAATCAGAGCTTTAAACTGCCAGTTTCATATGCTTAAATATCAACAGCATGTTATGGGCTTACTGAAACAGAAAATTATGTTGATTTCTGATTGTGTGGAAAATAAAGAGTTACAGGATTTATTGCATTCAGCAGAACAGGTTGGAAAGCATACTTTGTAATGTGGTTTTGATTCCTTGGAGGCCTCTTGCAGGGCCACTGTAACTGGATCTGTGATAAGAAGGCATGCCTGGCTCAAGGAGCAAAATCTGCCTGATCATGTTAAAACTAAATTGTTGGATGCCCCTTTACAGCATGATAGTCTGTTTGGTAATAAGGCAGAAGAGGTTTTAAAGAAAATGGAAGACAAAGCTAAAGCTATGCAAACTGTAAAAGATTTCTTGCAAGTACAACCAGCCAGGTTCAGTAGGCACTGGCCTACTAAGAATTGATCCTTTCCTGTGTCTGACAGAGCCACTCAGGGCAAACCCAGGTGCTCTAAAGGCTCCAGATATCAATCACAGGGATCTTACAGGTCAAAGCAATGGGGTGCCTCCACCTCCAAATCTGGAGGTAACAAAGCACAACCCTACAGTAAGCAGTCTCAATGACTTTCCTCTACCATTTCCAAGCACTTATCTTTTGGCAGCCCCCTTGGGGGGGAAACTAGCACTTCTTGCTCAATATTGGCGGTTAATTACCCAAGACAAGTGGGTATTAAACATAGTATCCCAGGGGTACATATTTCATTTCCACACTTTGCCAATTCCAAATGGATGGCCAGATATGCCATAAAACCAGTAGGCAGAGGCCCAGAAACAAGTCATGTCCCTCATGGATATGGGGGCTATTCAACTGGTACCAGAAAAGGAAAAAAGGACAAGGATTTTATTCAAGACTTTTCCTGGTACCCAGAAAAGACAAATCATGGCGTCCAATACTGGACTTGTCCATTCTCAACACATTCCTGGACATTCCAAAATTCAAAATGCTGACTTTACAACATCTACTGCCTATGCTAGGCAAGAATGCCTGGTTGGTAACTCTAGACGTAAAAGAGGCATACCTGCATATCCCAATGAGGGAATCTTGCAGAAGATACCTCCGCTTCAAAGCAGGCTTTTTGCATTACCAATTCTCTGCACTGCCCTTTGGCTTATCTACTGCACCTAGGGTCTTTACAAAGTGCCTGGCACCAGTAATTGCATTCTGCAGACAAAGAAACATTCAAATTTATCCTTATCTGGATGATTGTCTCATTCAGGCAGAGGACAAGGACACTCTTCTTCAACATCTGACATTTGTAAAAAGGCTTCTAGCATGCCTAGGGTACACCATAAATGAAAAGAAATCACAACTGGTACCCTCTCAAATAATTACATTCCTGGGTGCAAGCTTGAATACAACTGCCCAGATGGTTTACCTCATGCCAGACAAACAAATGCAATTGACAATATACTTCAAACAAATGGCAACAAAAACCCAGTTATCTGCAAGACAAATTCTGCAGGCATTGGGGTTCATGGCATCCTGCATTCTACTAATTCCATATGTGAGACTGCATATGAGGAAACTTCAGTGGTACCTAAAAAGCTTATGGAGTCAACACTGTCACAGCCTGGAAACTGATTCCTTTCATTCCCTGCCTGCAACAGGAGTTTCTATGGCAGGCAGAGACATGTCACCAAAACAAGGGACTGTCATTTACTCTACCCCTTGCCACCCAAACCCTAACTACAGATGTATCAGATGCCCACCTGGCAGGGAGATGCATTCAGGACAAATGGAGCCCAAATCAAATGCATCTACATATCAACCAGAAAGAAATAGCTGTTCAGAATGTGCTGACAGCCTTCAAGGACTTACTTCATCCATGACAACTACTGATAAAGACGGACAACACCACAGTTATGTGGCACATACGCAGGGGGTACCCATTCCTACCCCCTTTGCAGACTAGCCATGGCCTTGTGGAACACAGCCTTGACTTACCAAATACATCTTCAAGCTCAATTCCTGCCAGGAAAGCAAAATACTCTGGCAGATGACCTAAGCAGAAATCTTATGGACCCGCACGAATGGAAACTGGATCCACAAATCTTCAGCATGTTAACACAGAAATGGGGAAGCCAGACATAGATCTATTTGCCTTTCCCCAAAATTATCAGTTGTACAAATTCTGCACAAGAACTCATCACAAAAAAGCATGGAAAGTGGATGCTCTATCCTTCATATGGAAAAACCTATCAGCCTGTGCCTTTGCCCCTTTGCCTCTACTCTCCAAGGTCTTATTAAAAGTCAGACAGGAAAAAACAAAAATGATTTTAATTGCTCCGGACTGTCCTCGCCAACACTGGTACCCACTTCTAAGGAATATGTCACACCTTCCTCCGAGGTACGTGCCTCAAACACCTCACCTATTGTCTCAGCAGAACTATCAAATTCTGCACACTCAGCTCCAAACTCTGAATCTGGCATCATGGTTAATCAACTAATTTTACCAACCACATCTCTTAGTAAATCTGTGATGGATGTCATTTTTGGAAGCCAGAAGGGCTAGTACTAGAAAATCTTATGCTGATAAATGGAAGAGATTCTGTGCTTGGAACCAAGCACAAGGAATAGACACAGCAAAGCCCAATATTCCTCAGATTTTACAATACTTAACTGAGATGCTTGACAAGAGCCTATCTTTTTCTTCAATGCAAATCCATGCCTCTGCCATCTCGGCTCATTACAACACAGAGCCTCCCCTCTTTTCTCATCCACTGCTAAAACAGTACCTCAGAGGGGCCAAAAATGTAAGGCCTCCCAGGAGAGCACCAACTCCTGCATGGGACCTCAATTTTGTGCTGGAAAAACTCACCCTGCCTCGTTTTGAAACGGCAGCTACTGCGGATATAAAATTTCTTTCTTGGAAGACAGCTTTTCTTTTGGCAGTCACTTCAGCTAGAAGGGTTTCAGAAGTACAGGCTCTCATGGCAGTGGAGCCTTTCATTATTTTTTACCTGGACAGGGTGGCCCTCAGAACCAATCCTTCTTTTATGCCTAAGGTGGTATCCAGTGTGGCTCTTAACCAGATCATTCACCTGCCAACTTTTTTCCCAAATCCGCAGAACAAGGGGGAGCGGATTCTACATTCTTTGGATGTACACAGACAACTAAGATTCTACTTAAACAGGACAAAATCTCTAAGAAAGTCTGAGCAACTACTGGTAGCATTTGCTGCAGGATCTGAGGGGAAGGCTATATCAAAGCAGACTATTTCTAAATGGATAAGCCATTGCATTCGTTTCTGCTACTAGCACCATGGCAAACCTGTGCCCAAGGGGATCAGATCCCATTCCATCAGGGCTGCCTCTACTTCAGCAGCTTTTCTCATAGGGGTCCCTACCAGAGACATTCTAGAAGCTGCTACTTGGAGTTCAGTTCATACATTCACAAAGCATTATCCTTTACCGCTCTTCTTTATTTCCAGGGCAGGCTTTGCCACTGCAGTCCTGCAGTGCCTTATAGCTGCTCCTAATGCCATTTAGTTCCATCCTCCCATCCATAGCTTTGGGATTCTACCCAAATGTAATGACTACAACAGTGAATCACGAAGAACATAGTACAGTTGTGTACACTTACCATAAATGTAGATGTTCAAGTGTATTCACTTTTGCAGTCCGGATTACCCACCCGTCAACCCCCTTTCTATACCTTTTTCTTTTCTTCACTATACTCAAAAGCCTTTGTGGTGTATTTGCTTTTAGTTGAGGGTAAATTTTATGTTTCTGAAGTGCATTTATATATTTACAGTTTATATATATATATATATATATATATATATATATATATATATATATGGGTCTACTTTAGTTGACTGAAATGCCAGTTCACTGACACGCAGAAGACAGAGACCAAACGAACAAAAATTAAGGTGATCGACAAGGTGAAATCCCGACAGCCGAAAGACCGACATGGGCAACGTGTGAGCGTGACTCGGTAAGTGGGCGATAGTGAGGGATTTAGGGTTAGAGAGTGGACAGGTAAGTGTGCAATAGTGAGGGATTTAGGGTTAGGGCGTGGGAAAGGTGAGTGTGCGGTAGTGTCGGACTTAGGGTTCGGGTAAGGTAAGTGTGTGATAGTGACGGACTGTAGTTTAGGGGTGGGTTAAGTGAGTTAGGGTTAGGGTGCGGGTAGGGTGAGTGTGCGATAGTGACGGGTTTTATGTTTTAGGGTGGGTTAAGTGAGTTAGGGTTAGGATGCAGGTAGGGTAAGTGTGCGATAGTGACGGACTTTAGGTTTAGGGGTGGGTTAAGTGAATTAGGGTTAGGGTGCGGGTAGGGTAAGTGTGTCGTAGTGTCAATCCTTAGGGTTAGGGTTTGGGTTAAGGTTAGTGGATATGTAATTGTGTGTAATGTATAGTTTACATTTTGTGTGTCGGTGTAATGGTGTTCGGTTTTGTGAGTTGTCGGTATTGTGTGTTTTGGTTGTTTGGTCTCGTGTTTTAGCGTGTGTGAACTGGCGTTTCGGTCAACTAAAGTAGACCCATATATATATATATATATATATATATATATATATATATATATATATATATATATATATAGATATATACATATACATTTTTTTTGCTCCCCATTTGGGGGGCACCTGACATCTGGGGCAAGAAAAACTGATTAAAATGGCATCGGCTGCATGTTTTATACCCCTGACGACCTGACATCATGAAGGAGGAGACAGCATCCAATGCAGGACCCAAGATTTTGTTATTTAGGTTGACTGAGGGCAACCTGCCAGCAGATTACCCAAATGTAATGACTGCAACAGTGAATACACTCAAACATTTACATTTATGGTAAGTGTACACAACTGTACTTTGCTAGGCCACTAAGATCATCAAGTGATGGCTGCTGGTCACACTTAGGACATGGGTATAATTTTGGAATACCTTAAATACTTAGTTTAGACAGCTTCTCCTTACCCACCTAAGTAGCTATTGTACTAGTTTTAGAAAGTTTTGCCAAGCCTATTTTTAACTGAGACCTTTCATGATATTATCGATCCTGTTTTTTATTATTTTTAAAATACATGTTTATTAATTTTGTAAAGGGGTCTTATTTGAACAAAAACTAAGTATAGGCTGATGAGTAACATTATATGTTTTAGTGGCAGAAGTGTAAGGTAGAGCATATAGATAAAAATGGATTGCAAGCAATTAATATTTTATTTTATTTTAGTTTGCCTGTTTGTTGACTGCATAAATCTTCTAGACATAATTGTTCCTTTGCAGGGACAATCCAAGAGCACTGTCATAGAATAATAGAAAATTCAAGACAGTTGGGCCCAGGAGCCATTTATTCCTTGCCAGTACCCACCCATAGACCCTTCCTCCTTTTAAAAGGGAGCAACAGGCCAGTCATATCCGGGATGAATTTATGGGTACCCATCCAGTTATCTAACTCCTTTTTTGAAGAAAGGAATATGTCACTTAGCTTAATTTGGAGTGGAGGTTTGTTCTGGAGGAGAGGCAAGTGTTTCATGACAACTCCGTTTCTCTTCCTTATTTTGTTTATTTACTGAAGCTGGTTTAGGTCCCTGGTTCTAGTGTTAGTGGGATTGTTTGATTTGTGGAGATAAAAGAGGTCCTGGACAACTGGATCTCTAATGGCCCAAAAGAGAGAAGCAGTTTGTAGGGATTCTGAGGTTCCCCCTTACCTCTGTGCTCTGACCCAGGGATGAGCAGCACACCTCACAGACCTTGTTGTCAACTATCCCTGGTCAACTGGAAATCTATGATGTCACAGTATCACTGTGTTTAAGTATGTTTCTGTCTTAGATGTGTTCAGTCATAATCCCACAGATGATAGCTTGTCACTGTTGGTTCCTCTGTCAAGCACATACACCAATTGTCTGAACCTGTGGCTCCTCCCATGCTGAGAAGGATTACTGTGGCAACAACTCATCACCAATAAGGTAAAAACTAACCTATCTCATGACAGTCTAAGATTAATGACTTGCTCAAAGTTACACAGGAGGCAAATGAGGGTGGAAGGCCTTAAAACCCTGTACCCAGGGCACAGGAAGCAAATGATTAACAAATCAAATTTTAGTTATCTGTACTAACTGACAGACATATGGTTGTGGGTGCCTGGATAACTGCAAGGGAACAAAGAAATCATGGAGTAGTGGTTATACGCAGAATGAACTGGCATGATCAGAGTGAAAGGCAGCAGTAAAGCCAATATATATTTTACAATGATTATTAGGACAGACACCCCAGCATACCTCTCAACCTCTTAGAACAAGAAATTTGGATGAAGCCTGACATAATGAGGGAATAAAGGCCCTAAAATATGGACAGATTTTAAATATTCTTCTTTAAACTTAGAAAGCTGATAGAATGAAAGGATTTGTCTAATAATGCATTTTTCTAAAGAATATGAAGTCTGAAACTCAAATGTTTTTCCAGTAAGCTTAAATATACATTATGGGTTTCCTGGGTCATAGATGGGACCTATAGCTTACAAGGAAATGGTATGGGATTTTTCTTATAATGATATGAACATGGAGAAGATCAAGTGCATCCCCCTGTTTGACCCACTGTTTGACTAATTTATGATGTAAATGGAGACATGTCCACCTTTACTCCCTTCATGTGTAGTAGCTGATCTAAATTTGTGGAAGGCATTATAGCTTTGCACTGCTGGGGTGCTCTCCATGACTTTAAACCATGTCTCATTGACTGCACATATGTCAGCATTCTCTAGGGTGAAGAGTGTTTGTAGAGAGTGGAGCTTATTTATACTCCTAGCATTGGAAAATCATTAGGTTTTCTGGTTTTGATTTGCTATGTCAGAAGTATTATCAATTTGTCATTGCCTAAAAAAGGCACCATATGAAGAGGACAATGTTTTAGCTAATATTTAAAAGCCTAGAGGGGAGGGGTGCAGACCATTCTTGGCAAAGCATAGTGGCATATTGGCAATATCCTTCCATGCTAACAAATATTGCACCCCCTAGAATGACACCAGAAACTAAGCCAATTATTAAAGTCAGTTATCTGCTGCTCATACTGCTGCATCATCCTAGGAGAAGGTAGAATGCTGCTCAGTGCTAGGCTCATACTAGTCTGGGACACATAGTCCAAGAGCTCCATGATGTCTCTCTTCATATAATCTAGGGAGGTATGTCTCAGGTCATTTACACCCACATGGACTATGACTGAGCCACTGGTACTTGTGGTTCAATTACCTGAGTACATGAGTAATGTGGTGGATCCTGGCCCATGATAAGCAATTCACTGTAACTTTATCCTTACTCAGCCTGGTGAGAGAAACATCAGTGTGTCTCACAATGAAGTCTCCAATGACCAGAATGTTGGATTGCATGTTGGCTTGTCTTATGGGCTTAGAAGTAGGGGATCCATGAGATGTGGGTCTATGTGTTGATGTGGGTGTTGATTTGAAAGTGTACATTCAGGGCTGATGAGAGCATTTGTTATGTGTAATTCATCTAGAAGATCATCAGGGTTTAGGAAGGTTATATTTAAGTGCTTCATCATTTGTGAGTCTATGTGGGTGCTTTGTACTGTGGTCATACTTCTCTACCTCTTAGAGCAAGAAATCTGGACAAAACCAATAATAAAAGTGGGACAAAGGCCCAAAATAGAGAACATTTTTAAATATTGTTCTTACAAACTTAGAAAATTGATAGAATACCAGGTGTTGCATTAGCATGAATTTCCTGAATGTTATGAAGTCTGAAACTCAAATGTCTGTCATTATTTTCAGTCTTCAATGATTTGCCACTAATTTGCCAGAAAATATAAAAATATAGGACAGCTACTGTTTCTACTGTGGATATATTGCATGATATGAAGTCTGAAACTTGCAGTTTTGGCAAATCTTGCATTTTGGAATTTGGCATATATTCAGGTAAAGTCAAGAAGATTCTGATGAATAACTGGCATATAATATCTGCTGATCAAGATATAGCACCCACATTAGGTGAATGCCCAAGGTTTGTGTACAAGGTAGGGGCCAACATAAAATCCATTTTAGAGAAGGGTATCTTTATTAAGAAGACAGAATACATGAAAACTGCAAAATGTGGGGCATGTAAACAATGTCACACTATATTTCAGGGAGACAGTGTGAAATTGGATAATTACAAACACACTAGAATTAAATTCTCTGGGGGCAACTGTACAACTAAAATGGTGGTGTATATTGCCATTTGTAGAACATGTTCAGGATTCTATATAGGTAAGACTCAAAGGAGTTTAAATAAACGTATATATTCTCACCTTTATAGGATCAGAAGGAAGGATGAAAAAAATGCTTTGTATAAACATATTAAACAACATGGTGACAAACATTATTTTAATTTTGGTATAGTGGACATTGTGCACACCAATAACAGAGGAGGTGACTTTAATAATTTATTATTATATAAAGAATTTTGGTGGCAAATACACACGGATTCTTCGACTATACCAGGTTTAAATGACACTGTATCTGTCAAACCACTACTGGCCTTAAAATGAACTATTTATAAGGTACATTGTTATATGTTTTTCAAACATGTTTTGATATGATCTAGATGTAAATGCCTTTGTCAACATTTTTTCAGTTTTTTAACTTGTTCATTTTATCAATATATATCATATGTAACATTGATTTTAGAAATAATACGAATATTATTTAAGATTTTATGAACAGAGAACAATGGTTATAGGATGTGTGTATAGCTTTAAAATTTCAAACTGAATTTTGGCGCCAAAAAAGTTATTTAAACAACTGTGATGCAAGCTATGGTGTTCTGAGGAAGCTTGTTGTATTCAAGTGAAAGCGCTTAACCATTCTTTGTTTGTTGGCATTACAATAAACTTTTATTCACTTCTACCTGGTTTCATTGAAGGTGTTGTGGACTGTTATGAGCATTGAACAGAGGTGAATTTCCAAGACACAGAGACGGAATATTGCACACAGTGCATTTGCTGTTTTTTCTTTTCTAGTTGAACCTATTATATGTATATATCCATATTCCTGTCATGTATAAACCTCACGGTTGTGTATACCCTCCCAGATGTATCTCACCGTATGCATCTGCTATGTGTACATTATGATAAAACAACATATGTGATGCAACAGTCATATTAATAACAAGTACTACACAACTACACAATTGTGGAAGTAAAGGCAATTGTTCAATACTAAACAATATGTGTATTGGCAGATATATTGGAAAAGCAACAGCTCTCTTCACAGTGGTCATGGCATAGTGGTTGTGTTGTGACTATAGTGCACAGGGTCCTGGTTTCAAGACCTGCAAGGGCTGTTAATTTTGTTGCTGGGCAGGACAAGGGCTGTCAGATACAGAATGTTTAAGGCAGTTTTGAGCAGCTTTAAGCTTGTTTGCATGGTCATATTGTAGCAATGTTGATACCTCCTAAGCATGGCTCAGCCCTTGTAACCAGTGCTCACATCCCAGCCTGATAACATAGCAGGGTAATGACATCTTTAATAACTGTATGTAATGCCATGTACAATACATGCGCCTATGTGCTGTCATTACAGTAGCGTACACAGACGTATATGAGGCCTGTATAGCACTATCTGTGTGACTGTGTTACATACAGGGGTAGTAGCCCAGGGTGTGTGCTGTCATACTGGTATGTAGTGTACCATTGCAGTACTACTGTTGACAGATCTTACCCAGGCAAGAGAAGAGTGCTAAATGTAGTACTGACAACAGGTACACCTGCAGGCATAGCTGGAATCTGAGACCTCCCTGTTGCATCCCTGGTGTGTGAGCTTTGTCACAGTATATAACCCCCTACTGGGTAATGATCCGACATGTGGAATGCAACTGTAGACTACCGTCTGTACAGCATGTTAGTGAGGGCTCCTGACATGTAGTTATGGCAAACATATTGTTGTCAAATGTCTATCTGTCAACACATTCATCCTACTGCATAGCTACTTGCCAAGCTGATGTTTGTCAGCCCCTGTACATATGTGCAGATGGCAGGCATCCAGCTGGGATATGTACATGCAACCTAAGCTTGATTGGCACTGACATGTCTGCCCAGATGTGTAACAACTGACACATATTGGAGATAACACCCTGTACGTACCACATGCCATGGGTACCGCCACTACACTAGCACAGTCAACAGAACATGCTTGGGTACAGGTCTCCATCACAGACACTAACCATGTGTTGTAATGCATGTTGCATACATATCAACTTGATCACCTCAGTGGCCACATGTAGGAGGCACCTGAAGGATTGGCTGATGCATATCACTCTCACCCTGAGAGTCACCACAGTAGTGTCTGTTGATAGATTTCCTGCTGCCACATGGCAGGTGGCAGGATACCACTATACATACAACCCCTACACAACCCATATCTCCTTGGACAATAGCTATGTACATAGCTATGACCACCTGTAGTGATGCAACCCAGTACTGACATATGTGTATGTGTGCATGACTGAGTATAGCAGTGTCTGTATGTTAGCACACCAGTACTTGGGAATTCCATGAGGGCCTTCACAACCACCACAACACCCATTGCAATAGTCAGTTGTGGCTGCATGTACCCTGTTAAGCTCCTCTCCATACCAGCTACATGAGCCTTGCAGTACCAGCACAACAGTGTTGTACAAATGGGTTGATAGGCATGGGATACCCATTGTGTTCTGGCAAGTGTGTGCATGTGTGCATGTCCGAATATCTGTAATGTACAGCATTCCGAGGCCACATAGTCCTATTACAATACCCATTGCCATACAGTTGTACAGATAGTGTTGTTGCTGCCCATAGGTGAGGCATGACAATGCAACACCCTACTATGCGTGTGGCATGTGCATTAGATGCATATCCCTGTAGTACCACTGTTGGGATATACAATGGGTTGTATTACAGTCGTGGCCAATGTGTGATGGTGGGTATGTCAGAGTGTCATCATGGGTTTCAGGGAGTACAATATCCACTGGGGGATGTGAGTGCTGAGTACACTGTCATTACACCAAGGTATATCCGGTTTATGTCCCATGTACCACATTATGGTTACCACTGTCACCATCAACCATACAGGTAACTGATACCACAATCCAGGCCACTTATGCATGTGCTTTGTGCAGCCTACCTGTAACACATTGGACACATGATCAAGTTAGCTAGCAGCGATAGGCCCAGGTCTCTCGGATGTGTGTCTGCCTGTTATGTGTCTGTTAACGTGTATATGAAGGTATGTCACACTATGTACTGTCCATATACACCCATTACAACCCCCATTAGCATACTGTACATGTCTGGGAATGTTCTGCATGTAACATATAACCTGGAACACAGCTCACCCAAAATGCTGTGTGGTGTGTGCAATGGAAGCCACACACTTCAGTATTACTGCATATCTAGGTAGGGGTCTAGTCCCAGTGTTGCCAAGTAAGACTGTGCATGTATGTGGATGGGTCTACATCAGGTTGCAGATTATACATGCCCCAGCGGGACACTTGTCCATGTGGCACAGATAATAACTGTCATACAAACCTGTGACATGTGTTCAACTCTACCCCAGATATGTCACAGCCATGATGTCACCACAGTGCCATACGCCATTGTGGAATATAACTGCAGACCATCCTCATGCTGACACATATGCACCTACAACACAAATGGATAACATTATAGAGACCACAATCAACCAGTGTTACTAACAGCTATAATGCATTATTGCTGGATGGCTACACTACCTGACATATATGCATTACACTTTACTCCTTACATGTTACACTGCAGTACTGTGGTTCACTGTAGTACAGTCACCATGTGCATCAGAACCATATTGGCCTGTCCCTGCATCAATGGTATGGATGACAGGGATGTGGAACAGGGATTCAGGTTACAGGCTAAAGCTCTTGCCACCCCCATAGTGCCTTTGTTAGGCAAGGTTCAAAGGACAAAACCACCACCATAACAGATACAAGCATGCAAAATCTGAAGGTAATGCTACTCAATGCTAGAAGTCTAAACCTTAAAATGCACTCTCTCGAGGCACTCCTAAAAATGGAGAACATCAATATCTGTGCAGTAACTGAGACCTGGTTCAAGGCTCCAGAGTGCACCCCTGCAACACCTGGCTACAGCTCCTACCACACTTTTCAGCTACCAAAGCAAGACCGAAACATTAAAGGTGGAGGAGTGTCCATATTCACCACTGATATTCACACCTCCAGGCTAGTTGCCCAACACAATGCATCTGAAATTCTCCAGGTGCAACTAACACTAGATAAGACTGCAATCCAAACTGTAGCTTGCTACAGACCCCCCACCATGCCCCAAGATTCTCACTACACCTTTCTAAACATGCTGGAAAAAATTAAGATTCAACAAAACACCCTAATACTGGGTGATTTCAACTACCCTGCCATTAACTGGGAAAACTACTCTGGTACCAACACCTTTTCCCAACGGTTCTTGGAATTCATAAATTCCAATGCACTGGATCAACTAATACATTGTCCCACCAGGGGCTCCAATATCCTAGACCTGGTCATTACCAACATGGAAGATAGATGCTCCACACCAGTGGTCACCCCCTCATTGGTCAGGTCTGACCATAAGCTAATCGCTCTTGACATCCACATCCCACCCCCACCCCCCCAGTAAGGAAACCTCCGTAAAAAAAAAACTTCTCCAAAGCCAACTTCATACTACTCAAGTCAGAAGTGACAAACTTCATGACACCCATGCAGAGGGGAGCTGAAAGTTCGATTGCTGAATCCTACACTAAGGAACTGTATGAGGACATCCACTCATGCATGAATTGTGCCATCCGAAATAGAGCCAAGATGCTCTCCTCCAAAAAAAGGAAGCCAATCTGGTGGTCCCTGCCATAAACAAACTATACAACAGAAGGCCGAAACTGTTGTAGAAAAGAGGAAAATCCAAGGATACAAAAGACTCCCTTACCAGCCTCAGTAAGAAGCTGAGATCCCTCATAAAATCCTCCAAAGCTAGTTACGAAAATAAAATTGCCAAAGATTCCAAAGACAACCACAAGTCATTCTATAGTTATGTCAAGAATCTAAAGGGCAATGCTCAGATCTGTTCTGAGCTACAACAGAATGGCATTAAATATACTGATCCCAAGGATATTGCCAATATCCTGGCAGATCAATTTAGTGCCACCTTCACCCACCTCTCACCCCCTAAAGGGCCCATCTCAATATCAAAAGATTGCCAAATTCAGGTAATCATGGCCACACAGGTAGAAACTGCACTTTCCAAAGCTAAGAATACAGCATCCATGGGACCAGATGACATCCCGGGCTGTGTACTACATGAACTGCAAAATGAACTGGCACCTCACCTAATCATAGCCTCACCTCAGCCATTATTGAATCCCCAAGTGATGTGGATATTCTACGAAAGGGCTTTGCAGAAACAGATGCTTGGTGCCAGAGCCATGGGCTCAAGCTTAATGCCAAGAAATGTATAGTTATCCCCTTTGGGAAAAACCATGTACCCATGAATTACCACATAGGTGGCAGTACACCAAACATTGAAAGTGTGATGAGAGACTTGGAGACACAGGTGGACAGTGGTCTCACCTTCTATAACCACATTGCCACAACAGTCAGGAAATCCTTCTATGTGGCACACCTCATCACGAAGGGCTTTTCATCCAGTAAAGAGGAGGTCATTGTCCCACCGTACACATCCCTCATTAGACCCATTATAGAGTACAATGCCCCATTTGGTATGTACCTCACAAGACATTTGCAACAACTGCAAAAACAAATTCCCAACAGGAACAAAAAACATGGAAAAATAGCAAAAATGATCCCAACAACGACCTGGAACACAGCAGCTTTATTGACAACAAAATGTTCCTTCAACTGTCGAAAGTCGAAGGAGCATTTTGTTGTCAATAAAGCTGGTGTGTTCCAAGTCGTTGTTGGGATAATTTTTTCTATCTGCAACAACTGGAAAGGCCAGAGAAATACCTCACTAAAAGAATCACAGGCCTAAAGCAGATACCCTATGCTGACCATCTAAAAAAAGTCCAGTTATACTCTGTTGCATATCATCTACTCAAGAGGCGATCTCTGATTAACATACAAGGCCATGTCAAACCCTGAGCTGTTGGACATGCTCCACTTGAAGAAATCCCAATCCCTCAGAGCCACATGCTCCAGGGATCTAAACCTTGTCATCACAATGAACAAAACATGCTGGAGGGATAGATTCCTGACCCAGAGACTCCTCATACACTGGAATAGACTGCCCATACATGTCAAGCAGAGGGCTTCCTTGGCCATCTTCAAAAGGAACCTTGCCAATTAGATGGGAGATAGGAAATTCACCCCAGGGATCACGTCAGTCATCCTGCTAGACAGGGGTCCAGGGAAGTAAATATTGTGGGAAGAAATATCCAGGGAATTGTTATAGCTAGGCTTGTATAGGCCCTAGGGCTGATAGCCTAGTATCAACCTATGAACATATGAACCTATATGCACAGGGTGTGTTGTTGGTTTGCCAGAGGCAGAGGGTGGGCTATACATTTGACACCATGAGTGTGGTTGAAGGGTGTAATGAGGTGAACTGGGTGTGGTGATGTGGTGTGTGTAGGTATGGGGTTGCCCTAGGTGTGTTTGTATAGTGTGTGGGTATGCATGCACACAGTTCTGCCATGTGGCTGCCCTACACAGGTGTTTATGGACAACTGCAGACCATACCTGGCAGGGTGTGCAGTTCACTGCCTCTGGCCACAGACACATGGATTGTGCCTGCCAGGGGTTCCATGGGCATGTCCAGGTGCAGGCCTTGATGTGCTACACTCTCACCTGATGATGACAAATGTCCGCTGGAACCTGGTCCCTCCTGGGACTGGCCAGGACCACGTGCTCATGGCCTGCTGTGATGTGGTGTGAACAGCATTCCCATTCAGTGCTGGGGCTGGTACTGCCACTATGGGGACCCCTTGGTGTCCTAGCATGTCCATGTTGACTGCCAGCTGTTGGCTTTGCTGGCCTACGTCCACACGGCTGTCACCACACTCCCACATGTTCAAGCACAGACAGACCATGATTGATGAGGGCCATCATCTCATCAGACTGTCTATCCATGAGCTCAGTTAATGCACGGATGGCACCAGACAGTTCATGGGAGTTGTCACTTACAAATGTGAGAGCAGCCCTCTGCAGCCTCAGGCCCTGTCTGGTGTAACGTTCCATATGTGCCTGCACTGCCATGACAGCCTGAAAAGTGTACCTACTGATACCAGCTGTGTCATGTCTGCCAGGGGCATGATGAACAGCAGTTCTACCATGAGCAGCCTTGGACATCTGTCTATGTGGTGTCCTGCCAGACATCTGGCTATGCCTGTTGTGATCAGACACAGTAGGCATGGTCACCACACTTTCCTGTGCACTGCCACCAAATACCAGCTGTCCCTCTGCTATGGCCACGGATCGGGTATGTATAGGCACTGAAACTGTGTGCAGGGTTGGGGCGGCTAAAAGGGGAATGTCAAATGATGGCACTGTTTTGGCCCCTGACAGCCCCACCTGTACCTCAACAGTACTATCATCATCTTTGGTGTCTGTATGGACACCAACATCATATTGCATGGAGGAGGGACCCTGACCCACCTCGCCATCTGTGGGGGAAAACAATAAACGCATTTTAAAACCTGTAGAGCATTGCATAACAGTACACACACACACACACACACACACACACACACACACACACACACACACACACACACACACACCACCTTAATACCTACCTGTCCATGACAGACAGCCTCACATATATTTCCATGCGTTCCCCATCCTGGATCACATTTGTTAACATACACTCATTGATACCACTCATTAACGTATCAGTCATTTAAATGCCTAGACAAGTGATCACAACACAAGACCTGTTACTACATTACCTGCCTGCCCTGTGTGTATGGGTATTAGATGGCCTCACTGTTGTCAGTCAGTGTTCACCCTGTGTATGTCTGGACATCATGAGTATGGCCCCATATGTGGGTGCTACTATGTTCACTCCATAATATCATGCACTGGAGTGTCATGTGTATGTATTGCTCAGTACATGCCAGATATGCTGCTCAATCAGCCTATCATGTGACAACTGTAATATATGGATACACTCCATAGTGTTGACTAGCAATTCCCCAATGCATCTGTAGTGCTGCATACGTGGGTTGTCAGTCACCTCTCTGCTGAATGCGATATTAAGGGTAAACCTGGTGTCTACCTTCCCTGTCAATGCCTGCTCCATGCTACAGACCTTATTATACTATCAGCTGTTCTGTGATTACATACATGACAAGTATTCCTGGTGTGTAATGTGACAGTCCATGTCCATGTACTGCACAATCCCAAAGGGAGGTACTGCTGTATGAACAACCCCACAATCACACATGTGCATACATGGCCACCCACACAAACACACACACATGCACACACGCATCCTGCATGCATCAACCTTCCTCCACTTCACCAGAGTGACCATACAGACTAACTACCCACCAGGATACACACATAGACATACAGGTGAGGTTGCATAATGATAGTACACACAGTCCACCTATTACCCATCTGTCAACATGCATAACACATGGTACACAACAACATGCAGTGCAGCTATAGTCAATCCATGCTAGCAACAATATACATGTGTGTGATGCATGTGCTGTGTCACTAGGTGATGCCCCTTCCCCAGGATACCACTGCACCCATGTACACAATATTGCTGTGCACCTGTTCTGCACCCTGCCATGTACTGTGCACCACACCCCACAAGTGTACAACCCATTGCTGAATGTGTAGTACTGTGTCACATATGTCAGCTTTCATGTTCACAGCAACTATGTTTTTCAGAAACACATACCTGGGATGATATGTGGACAGATGTCATTTGTGAATGCCTGATGTCTGATTTACAGCTGTCAACATCAGCAGACCATGTATGGCCAATCCAATACTATTACACTGACAACCATCAGAGAATACCGTGGCTATGGGGCGGTGTACGCACCCTTATTGATATGATGCACCCTTCCTTGATCTGCCATGGGACCACATCACCGCATATATTAACAGTACATGAGCCAGGTATGCGACATATGTCCTGTACTTTCACATGCAGTGAATACCGAATGTGTTAGGTGTGCAGATGCTGACCATGATGCATACACTCCATGTGGGCATATGATGGTTTATTGCACCTATTGTTATGTGTACTACAGCACTCACTACTACTGGCAGGGGTATACTAGCATGGGCCATCTGCATTTGCTAGTGTATGTTCAGTCTGCTCTACACATGTCCCCTAATCTGCATGATTGCAAGGTCTACTCATGTACACATCCCTTGGTGATCACACACTGCCATCACTATTGCTGTGGGGGTAGGTTTACATCTGCTACAGTTCCTAAGCCTGACTATGTGCAGATACACCCATTCTTAGCATCCTTAGGATCCCTGCTGCAGTGCACTGATGTGTCAAGCTGATACTCCCCTCCAACTTCAGACTTTTTGCAGATGCTTGACAAGTAAGGCCTACACATGCATGTCAGTTTGCAGTGTCCCATACACTGAACACTACATGTTACAGCCTAGTCCCAGCTGATAATGTGGACCACAGTACTACGTTATGCCATAGTGTAACTCTGCAATAGTTGCCATTGTCCTACAGGTATATACACTGGTGTTGCACTGTATACAGGTGTTGTTACGAACATGTCCCTACTGTAGGCCGGATACTGGAGGGACCTACATAAGAGGGTGAGAGATGCAAAGTCGGTGGTCACACCTGTGGCAATGCTACAGGGTGGGTGCAGCATTACAATACATCAACTGTACATGTTCACAATACTACCACATGTGCACATCTGTTTATCACTACTATGCAGCAACAAACTATATCTATGACATGTCAGATATGCATGATCTACCTGTACAGATGTGATGTATACACAACAGTGGTCTACTGATGTGCCCTGTGGCCTTACCTGCATGCTCTTCGGCCAGTGTGTGGTGGCTATGTGGATGGGCAGGTGCCACGAGGCTGGCTAGGAGCTCCTCCACACATGTCGGGGGGGTGGCATGCCCCCCCCCCATGGCGAGGTGATCCACCCAGACTGCAGCAGCATGCCAATGGGCATTGGGAAGCAGGTCAGAACAATGATGCCAGACCTGCTCATAACTGTGGTTGTGCAGTCCGACATCATTGACTCTGTGGACTAGGTCATTCCACAGGGCAGTCCACTCCTGCTGATCATGGACAGCCCAGCCAAACAAGACAGGGTAGTGCTGTATTAGGTGGTTCTCCACAATGTCGTTCTCAGCAGCTGAGTATGCTGGAAGCCTTCCATGGAACATCTTGCCTGAAAAATATAAAGATGGACACAGCTGTGAGCAAGTCATGCAGCAGGGTTACCACAGTTCTTAATACACATCACTGTCATTCCCCCACCATATCAGTGACAACAAACTCTACACACAACTCAATAGGTATGGTTACAGCTTACCTACCAGTGGTGACACACGGCACAGAAACTGATAAAACAAAGTAAGACAAACCAGCTCGTTGACAAGGAAAAGGAGTTTAATCCACAAAGTAGCACCAAAAAACAGCTGAAGTCCACGAATAAATTCACGAATAAGCACCAGTGTTTCAGTAAGTTGAATCCGCGGTGGTGGTGCTTTGGTAGCATTGTCGCATCACAGTAAGGCGCTGACCGGTTCGACTCTCAGCTAGAGCGTCTTCTGCGTAGAGACATGCGTGAAACATTCACGCATGTCTCGCGAAACCTGCACTGATTCAACTCCTGTAATCTTACCTACCAGTGGGGCAGATATTGTATTGTACCACACTTTGTGCAATGTGTTTGCAGCCATGTTCCCTGTGAGGACATTATCATTGTTGGCCTGTTACAGACTATTCACCTGCATGCCATTGTCAGGGCCACTATGGTTCCATATATGCCTGTAGTATGCTTGCTATATGGCTACTGCACATCTGACATTCTGTGTTATTGGGATTAAATGCATGCTGTTTGACATGTTCCAGGATTGTGTAGACTATTACTACTGACATATGTTCTATAATTGTGACACAATAGCATGTATATGAACTATTGGCCAGCAGAACCACCTCTCCAAACTCATCTGCCAATGTTATCAGGCCACATAACATGTGTGATCCACTCTGGGGACTCCTCATGTACTGGTCCAGCAATATCTTCAGGTGGAACCAACTCAGGGGAAGTTGTACCCCCCTCCGGGGGCACACACAGACATGATCTTGTTCCCCGAGGACAAGTCCAGGGTCTGTTCCATAACGGGCTCTACAGACACATGTGGGATGTGCTACATCACCTTGAGGCACCCAGTACACATTCACAGGACCCATATGCTCCTTCTGCTCAGCCTCCAGGCCAGGCACAGTCAGGACGTGGACTGCTGTTGTGAGTAGCAGTGGGTGGGAGGCTTGTTTCCATTGTGTGTGCATATTGGGGCCCATGGGGTGCCACATTACAGACCACACACACCATCCAGGGTGTTTTCCCACCACATGTGTCACATATCAACCCTGTAGGCTGTCCTCTATATCTGCCAACCCTGACCACCTCCACAATTATAACTACCATACTTCCCCATATTCCCATTCCATACTTCACAGACAAGAGCAATGTGCTTTCACCAAGGAGTTCACATGTGACATACCCATCCATGTTGCACACACTGACAGCTGTAGATATTTGTGTGTATTGCTATATGCGCTGTTCCCTCACACATAGCATGCAGCACTGTGGTGGTAATATAGGGGATATGTATTTACATACATATATGTTTGTGTGTGTGTTTGTATATATGTAGACGTGCATATAGGTATATATCTATATATGTGTAGATATATATGATGTTGTATATATGTGTTTATATATATATGTCTACACATGGGTATCTGTATATTTGTGGACATACATGTATATATATATATATATATATATATATATATATATATATATATATATATATATATATATATATATATATGTGTATATATATATATATATATATATATATATATATATATATATATATATATAAATATATATATATATATATATATATATATATATATATATGTATGGGTCTAGGACACATGCTCGACTAGCATGTGTCCGAATCACAAAACACCGAACACACATACACGAAAGCGCTTAACATCGAAAAGTACTTCCTTGTATGTGTAGTTCAAAAAAAAATCTACATTTCTGCAGGGTGGCTTTGCCCCCCTGCACCCCACACACCCCACTACTTTAATATTCTCACTCCGAGATCGCACTACTGTGGGGAAAAGAGAATTTTCCCTTACCCATACTTTAGTCCGACAGGCACACATACACGGAAGCACTTGTCGATGTTAACCGCTTTTGTGTATGTGTGTTCGATGTTCTGTGATTCGGACATATGCTAGTCGAGCATGTGTCCAGATCCCATGTGTATATATATATATATATATATATATATATATATATATATATATATATATGTGTATAGATATATATATATATATATATATATATATATATATATATATGTAAAAAAAAATATATATATATATATATATATATATAAATATATATATATATATATATATATACACACACACACACACACATATGCATACCTATATATGGGATACATTCAAACATCAGGTCCACAATCCCACAACACCTTCCTACACAGCTGCACTGTTCTGCTTTGCTACAACTTAGACTGGTGCCACATATGGCCACAGCCTGATATTAGGGAGGGATATGGAGGGCCAGATTGCTGGTAACCTTATTATACACCTATGGCATTCCTGCATGCTACAATACTGGTTAACCTGAGTATCCTGCAAGAGGTGGGCTGTGGAACCCACATGTCCATCATTATGGCATTACTTCCACCACCAGCTATTGGCCACTATAATATACATACTTCCCATTACACAAAACATGCTAGGATAGCTTACCTCTTATCAGTCAGTGCTACTCTGCACAGTTGATGGGTATGATCCACTACCCACAGGGACAGACTCTATTGTCCTTAGCAGTTGTTCAGCTGAACATCATTACAACAATAACACCTGAGGGCACATATAAATCATTCCACATCATATATCCCATTATTATGGACCAAGTACTATGGTCAGTTAAATGAATATATACTTCACATACCTGTTCTGGGAATGAAGTCTCTTCTGGATAGTTTGCTGGATGGATTTTTTTTTTTTTTTTTGGTTTTCCCTTTCAATCTCTCTCTCTCTCTCTCTGTCTCCCTCAGGTAAATGGATTGAGCTGCTTTGAATAGATTGCAGCATGGATTTTGTAGGTGATGCACATGATCAGGTCATATCCTCTGTACCATTCAGTGTCCTCCACTTGCTACCTGCGTGCAGCATGCTGTGTAGTAATTCCAATTACCACTGTCATGGTAATCAACTACTATAAATCCCTACATCATGTGGGCATGGTCCCTTTACCTTTCCTGTATGGTGGACATCATTCCTGTGTGTGGGCAGCAGTGTTACAGACAGCAGGTAGCAATACCTCTTACAAGAAAACCTTCACACTCAGGCCAGCTACATATTTGTGGGGTGTTGCAGAACTGTGTGAGTAGTGTTGTATGCATTGTGTAGCAGTAGTGTTACAGGGTCTGTGTGTACGTACTAGTTTAACTTGGAATGCAATCTGTCTGCATAGCTCTCAACTGAGTCCCTATCCAGTTGATGGCCAGAGGTGTGCCTATTATGTTTTGTCTGTCCACCACACAGGTCTTGTATCAGACATATCACTGGCAGTCTGTGTGTTGAGTGCTATCAGCACATGGCTACATCCATGTCTGTTTCTAACTTCATATTCCTGACTAAGGGTATGTTGCAGACTATCGTGTAACACCAGCATCTTGCTTAGTGTATGTCAACAGTATATCACATATGGGCCTGTGTTCCAGCCTCTGTCCTTCACCTACATGCCAGGCATTGTACATATGACATGCTGTCAGTGGTTGTTATGTAGTGGGCTATGAGTATGTCATGCTGCCATTCCTGCCATCAGTCCACTGCTGTTGTGTCCCACACATATTGTAGGGTTGGGTCCATATATGTGTGGGCTTCATCTACACAATACATGTGTGCCCTTATGCACTCAAGAGGCCAGTGTATGCAACAGTGGTATATAGCCCTGTAGTTCAGTCTATGGGGGGGATGCACCATAACTAACCTAGGCTGTTACAACATGTGGGGGTATCAGGGGTAAGCTGCCTTTAGTTATCTGGATGTACATTACCATACAATTCACCTTGGGTAAATTCAGACCTACTACTTCCTGCCATACAGACTGTTCTGTTTGTCAGTGTGTTTGTGATGGTGTCAGTTATGCCTTTTTATGTAACAGATACATCCCATTGTGTCAGCTGAGGACTTTACCCCCTAGGGATTGTGTACAGAGTGTAGTTGGAGGCTGCTGGACTATACATTTGCATCACTTACTGTTGATTGAGTGTTATCCTGTGGCCCAGTCTGTCTATACTATTGAACTACTTGAAGGCCTCGGCCTGGACAGCAACATATGTCAACCTTTCCAGACTACTGTATTAATATAATTGCTTCACAGTTGCATTACTCTGTTTATATTTATGTCAGAGTCTAAACAGCTATATGACATGGCATATACAACTGTAATAGTACACAAATAAAGCTTTCCCATATATACAAACCTGTGTGTGGTGTTATATCCTTTGACCTCTCTGTGGATATATGTTGCAGGCAACAATTGTCATTCGTATGGGTGGCTCATACAATGTCCAGTTGGTCAGATGGCAACTGTAGGCATAGTGGCTGTTCCGAATTGTGTGCACCTTCTACATATGTATCATCCTATACATATCTCTGTGTGTGTATGTGTAGTTACATATATATCTATATATACATATATATATATATATATATATATATATGTGTATATATACACATATATGTATCAGCATATATGTGTCTGTGTATATGTATCTTAGGAATGTTGAATGCTTCCACATTGTAAATCCCCTATGGTAGCCAGACTGACCACATAATATGTTACTGATAGTAGCCTGACATCATACAAGTGGGATGGAGTACTGTTAACATCTTGTGCCCATGTTGTGTCAGGTCCTGGTTATGGGGTTTGCAACAGTTGGTATTGTATTGCAGGGCAGACATGTTTGGCTGTGGGGGGGGAGATATCTATACATACAAGACGTATGTTGTGTGGGCCCCCTCATCCCCCATTAATGGTGCATGTGGACATATATGTTTTTGTTATATTCTTTTTTATATCTATCGATATATGTCTGTATATACCTATATAGATATATATTTATGCTTCCATATATTTATTGCTGTGTGTGTGTGTGTGTGTGTGTGTGTGTGTGTGTGTGTGTGTGTGTGTGTGTGTGTGTGTGTGTGTGTGTGTGTGTGCATATATATGTATATATATATATATATATATATATAGAGAGAGAGAGAGAGAGAGAGAGATGCAGACATATATAGCTATAGATGTATGCATATGTATGTATATATGTTTATATTTATATTTATACATATATAGATATGTTATATCTATTTAGATATACTTTATATATATATATATGTATATATATATATATATATATATATATATATATATATATATATATATATATATATATACACACACACACACACACACACACACACACACACACACACACACACACACACATACATCTACATATTTAAATGCATTTCCTGTACTGTTGAATGATTGTGCTGGATATGTTTGTGAAAATATAATGGTTACATATATCTGACATGGCATGGTGGTAAATCACTTTGGCTATTATATGCAGGGTCCTGGGTTCCTGACTTGCAAAGGCTGTTCATTTTGTTGCTGGGCAGAACAAGGGCTGTTTGATACAGAGTGATTAAGGCACTTTTAAGCAGTTGTAAGTGGGTTTGCGTGGGGTTTGCGTGGAGGTAAGCACTGCTAACTTCCGCTTACAGTTTGTTATACTCAGCTTCCAAATTGCTTCACCTGTGTAGGCATTGCTTACCCCCTGTGCAAACAGGCTTAAACCCGCTTACTGTTGCTTAAAAGTGCTTACTTCTGCTTACCACATTCTAATTTCTTTAAAAGAAAAGAAAAAAGGGTTGATAAAAAATTGGTGAAAAATAGGCACAAAGAGGGAAGGACAGTAGGGAATATAGCTAGGGATGTAGAAGAGGAGGTAGGGAAGGTCCATAGCTGCCCATTTCTTCTACAGAAACAGCTGTGCATATACACTGATTTGGATGTAGATTTGGACACTCAAACGCCTGAGAGAGGGGTGATGACAACAATAATTTATTTATTTATTTATTTACATTTGTTTACTGGGAAATTCCGACTGGACGCAGGTCCTTTTTCAGCGGATGCCCTGGGAGAAACGCTCCACATCATGTACATGATAGAGATACAAAGTTGCAGCAATAGTAAACAACATTACAGGTCGTTGGCTTTAATACAATAACAAGATATTGATTATCAACTGTATATACAGAAAATGTTGCAAGTTAAGATATTTTCTTGTCATTTATAATATTAGTAACAAAGTTGTCAGACAAAATGTTAGAGTATGTAAAGACAACTAGCTATTTCTGACTGTGGTTAGTAGTGGCAGTAGTATAGTTGGGTTAAGAGTCTAGTTGGGGGGGAGGTAAGGGGGGTGTTAGTCTGGGGATTAGAACAAGGACAAAGCCAGTGCAAATTTAAGTGGAATTTGAGTGCAGTCTTGAAAAGGCTGCTGGAAGGTAGAGTAGTTATAGAGGGTGGAAGATTGCTCCAAAGTTTAGATATGGTACATGAAAATATGGCTTCTCCTGCTGAGGTTTTGGGTTTGATAACAGTGAGTTTATTTTTGTTGCTTGATCTTAGGGGCCTAGTGGGGTGATTGGGTTGGCGATGGGTATGAAGGGAAGGGATGCTAAGGGGGCGGTTAATAAGTTTATGAGCGAGGGTGAGTTGATTAAAGTGAAGGAGTTGTAAGAGTTCTAGCCAGTATAGTTCTTTAAAGGAGATACAATGATGGCTGTGGTAGGAGGTTCCAGTGGCAAATTTAGCAATTTTGTTGTAACAAGCATCCAACTTGTGTAAGTCTGTCTGTCTAAGTTTGGTAAGTATGGGCATTGCATAGAGTAGGGTGGAGATTAGCTGGGAATTGGCTATGGAGATTTCAGCTGCCTTGGTTAGGAATTGGTGGCTTCAATATAATGCATCAAATTTCTTGTGAACTATTTTTATTGTGAGAGATATGTGGGTGTCAAATCTAAGTTTATCTATTTCCACACCAAGCAATTGTGTGTGTTCTGATGGAGAGATGATGGTATTGTCTTTGGCAAGAATGTTGAAGTGGGGGGTGTTTTGTGTGGTTTTTGAAGGTTGAAACAGGAGATGTTTTGTCTTACTTGGGTTGAGTAGGAGCTGAGCGTTGGATAGTCAGCTTTCTACAGAAGAGAATGATTCCTGTGTGATTTGTTGTAGTTCTTGTAGAGTGGGGGCAGAGCAGATGAGAGGAAAGTACTGTATAAGAAATGCTTGTGTGATGGCAGTATGTAGGTTGTTAGTGAAAAGTGAGAATAGCAGAGGGCCAAGGATAGACCCTTGGGGAACTCCAAGAGTAACTGGAAGGCGAGGTGATCTGTTATTGTCCCAGATTACTGATTGCTGGTGTCCATGTAGATAGCTATGGAACTAATTGCAGGCTGGTTGTGAGAAGTAGAGATTGGGGAAAGTAGAGAGTAGTGGCTCAAGAGATGCCATGTCAAAGGCTTTTGAGAGATCTAGAAATACGTCAGTATAGAAGAGGCCATTGTTTTTGTGATGAAATATAGTGTTGGTGAAGGAGAGCAGAGCGGAGGTAGTGCTGTAATATGGCCTGAAACCATGTTGGGTTTTGGAAAGGAGATTATTAGCTAGGAGTTAGTTGGAAACCTGGGTGTTGATACATTTTTCAAGTATCTTGGAGAGAGGGGAGAGGATAACAATGGGGTGGTAATTGAAGAGGTCAGTGGAGGGGGTGCCTTTGTGGAAGGGAATGATGTGGGATATTTTCCATATCGAGGGGACATAGCCTTCTGTTGATTAGAATTGAAATTGGGTAGGCTAGTGTATCAGATGCAATTTTCAAGTATTCAGAGGGGAGGTTGTCAGCTGCGAGTTTGGTGGGTTTAAGTTTTGACAATAGTCTTTTTATGTTGGATGTAGGTACTAAGGTGAAGAAGAAAAGAGGAGTGTGGGGTTTCGGGTTAGGAATTGGGGGGCTGTTGTAGGGAAGTGTTGTTTGTTTGAGATGTTATAGTTTCAGTGGTTTGTTGAAGGATTCAGCAATACTGCTGGAGGAGGGGGGAATGGACGGCTAGGGGGTATCAACCTTCCCTGGGTGGAGGATATTGTTAATAGTGGACTAGAATTGCTTAGGGTAGTGGTTGGTAGAGTTTAGGGTGGATTTATAGTAGAGGGATTTGTCTAATTTTATATGCTTTTTGGCTTTATTACACAGTTCAAGGAATGATTGCCTATCTGTGTTATTTTTTGTTAGTAGCCAGTGCTCCCAGGCCTGATCTCTGGATTTCATTAGGGTTCTGGTGGTCTTTTGTAACCATGGGGCATGCCTGGATCTGACATTGGCATTTCTTACAGGAGCATGAGTGTTTAGGATGGAGAGGAAGGTACTGTTGAAGAAGTGGACAGCCTCATCTAGGTTGAGGTATTTTAGTGGTGACCAATTAATTTTTTGCAGGGAGGAGATGAAGGAGTTGGGGTTGAAGTTGGACTTGTTCTGTATTTGCCTGTGGATAATGGGCTTCAGACTGTGTGGTGCTGAATTAGGAAAGTGGGGGAGTGTACACTAAGACTGTTAGGTAAACAGCCTGCTAGGTAAGAGTAAGGGGCTTTGTTGACTAGGATCCAGTCAAGTAAGATATGATTGTTAGGATTTTTTGCTGATTCGGATAGGGGATTGAATGAGTTGAGTGAACCCATGGAGATTAAGGTGAATGGTTGGGAGACTGTTATTACAGGATAGCCAGTTGATGTTAAAGTCACCGAGAATGATGGTTTCCTGGGGTAGAGATACAGTAGCCCAGCTCAGGAGATTTTCCTACGGGTATGATATTTTGCCCTGGTGGGAAATAGCATCCTATGATATTAATTGTTTTGTTTGGGTTTAGTTTGAGATTGGCATAAAGGATTTCTTCATTGTTGTGGTGAGGGGCAGATGAGTTCAGGAGTTGAATATTGAGGTGGTGTTTAATGCTACACCACCTCCCTTTTTGGACAATCTGTCCATGTGAAGGATGTTGTATTCAGGTGGAAGTATTTCCTCACTTTTGAAGTGAGGTTTGAGCCAGGTTTCAGTTAGGAAGAGAATATCTGGGGAACATATGCTTATGCTGGTGTGTAGGTCTTGGATTTTATTGCATATGCTTCGGATGTTTAGGGACATTATAAGTAGGTCTGTTGTTTTATTGTTGGCTAATCGTTGAGTTGTGGGGGGGGGTTGCTTGGACTAGGGTATGTGGTTGGGTTGGATTTGGGAGGACCAGGGTTTGGATGGATGCCTCCAGTGAGGGCTAGTTTATAGAGGGTGTTTAGGATATGTATTATATACATAGTAAATTGTTTATGGTATCTTAGTTGGGGCTTGTCACTGTGAAGCCTTGGTAGGATGTAATGTGCGCTAGAACTACGAAGGTTAGGATTGTTACTATATTAGATAGTATCATGATTGTGTTGGATGTAGGGGGAGGGGTGAGTAGTGGTTTAGCCTAATTGTTGTTAATTAGGGGTGGGGTTAAGGCTAAGAATAAATGTAGAGGTACTGGGGGCAGGTGGAAATAGGGGCAGGGAGGGGAGCGAAGTGAGCATAGCGAACGGTTCTGCAATAGTAGCCATGCTCAGAGTAACAAAGCGAAATTGAGTTTGTAGAGACCTTAGCTGCAATGCAAAAAATAAAGTTCAAGCACTTACAATGAGATACACCATGAGCTGAAGGGAATTGGCAGCTGCAGTGAGTTAGCCAAGATGGCTCCAGGGGTTTAAAAAAACTTTACTGGGACAATATTGGAGGAAGGGGTGGGAGTGGTTACAGGTAATGTGAAGTAGTTAGTTCTTGTAGAAAACCACACTCAGGAGAAATTGAGTAGCAAATGCTGAAAAAAACAATCTATAGACCTGAGTTCATAGAACCACCCCCAGGCTAAAGATTGCAGGTTAAGTGTCTAAATAGCCAAATTGTTAGGAGTTATTAGAATCTAGTAGGGAAAAACAATCTATAGACCTGATTTCAACTGTTTCCTTTCTGGGTAGATACCTAGTTTGAAGCAGACAAAAAGTAGCAGTTTAAGTACCTTTTTGCCTCTATTTTACAAGTGGGCAATTCCAGTGTATCTACTGGGTTACCTTTTTTCACCTAGAACTTTATTTTGGTTTATTGATAACTAAAAAGAAAAAGTTTACTGGAGAATGTACTTACAGCAGATGGGGATGGGGGTGCAGCTGCCTTCACTAGCCATGGGTAGAGCCAGTTATTTCTGCTTTAGACCAGGTACTTTCTACAGTAGCAAGCTAAGAGGGAAAAATAGCTTGACACCTACAGTAAGTTATCTTCTTTCTAAAGACCTTGAGTCCTTGTGGCTGGTTTCTCCACTGCAGATATGGCCAATGGTCAAGGTTTCAGCAAGTGGAGGACTGAGAGAGAACCCATTCGCAGGGACAGCGGCCACTAAATGAAAATATGGAGACAAAAACAATTATTACGTTAAGGTCCTGAAAGAGGAATGAGAGAGAAGTGCTGTAAAAAGTAACTGAGATAATAAATTATCACCCAGGCAGGAAGGGTATTGGGTTTAAGAGTAACAGCACATTACACTATTTACACAGGTACAAAGTGTTTAGTAAAAAAGTCTCAGGCAACTGTTATGCATACGCATATGAAGCCCTTGACATAAAAAACACATTCCTTAGTGATATATACCAGATAATTTAGGTAGCCCATATATTTAAAGAGACAGTTCTATCACAGATATAGCAGTAGTAAACTATCAAAAATTGTATACAACAGTATGTAAATATTGCAACACAGACATTTACATATCTACATTGCTATAATATTTCTCATGGTACAGCAGTTAAAACAACTAAGGATCACTCTGACTTGGCATCAAAACAGGACTTTAGCCATAATATGGTTATTTGTATTTAACTTATTGCTTTCCTTCAAACTGAATCACAGAACACACAGTCACACTGCTTAGCATCTATTTTAACTAAAACGTATTTAATAAACAAAAGTGATGAGGAGTAGCAACCCACTTTGATACTATAGTATCTGTAGGTGCTAGGCACACTAAGCACCAAGTCAGACTGGAAAATTATACATTGTAACACTTTGTCTACAATTTTTATAAATAGGAAACCAGATCTGCAACAGTAGCCATGTTGAGAGTAACAAAGCAATAGAACAATTGAGTTTGTAGAGACCTTATCTGCAATGTAAAAAATAAATCTCAAACACTTACAATGAGATACACCATGAGCTAAAGATAGCAGGGTAAGTGTCTAAATAGCCAAATTGTTAGGAGTTATTAAAATCTAGTAGGGAAAAACAATCTATAGACCTGATTTCAGCTGTGTCCTTTCTGGGTAGATACCTAGTTTGAAGCAGACAAAAAGTGTCAGTTTAAGTACCTTTTTGCCTCTATTTTACAAGTGGGCAATTCCAGTGTATCTACTGGATTACCTTTTTTCTCCTAGAGCTTTATCTTGGTTTACTGATAACTAAAAATAAATAATATGTTGTGATGCCAATTAGACCAGATTACATGTGTCCAGTGGACACGTGCAAAATGAACAGTTATGTATGGGGAGATATTTTTGTTTTGGGGAACAGATTGCCCTTTTTTTTTAGGTGAGAGTGGGATGTTGTGGAGGGATAGTAGGTATATTTATGGAGGTAGGGTGGGTAGGTTAACAGACAAGACTAAAAGATGCATACAGGGGCAGTATATGACACATGTTGGGGGTAAACACATTGATGGGGAGGTGTGTTGGGAAATCGGAAGCCCATGAGCCCGCTAGTGGAAACAGTGGGACTGAGGTCTCCACCCATGTGCAGTCACCACTGCATCTTCACAGCCCCGAAGGTGGCTATGCTGGAGGCTGAGTCAGAGATCCAGGCCAACCCTCTAGTCACAACACACTGCCCTCAAGCTGGTGCAGCAGATTTCCAACCTCCCTGTGGAACTTGCTATGCACCACAACCTGGACCTGGTGATGAGTGACCTGTTCCTGTCCACGGCCACTCCAAGGGGGGTGAGCCCCATCCCCTGAGGTGGTTCCACCTGAAGGTGGTGCAGGACCCATGGATGAGGAAGTCCCGGGTTGGGCCTCAGACGAGCTGGTGCCCGGTGCCACAGCCAGTTAAGGTGGGACAGGTGGGTCCACTGGGACCCACATTCTCATACGTGCATTCTCATACGTGCGATGGTGTTTATGGTTTATCAACACATGTGGGCTAGTAATAGTCAACACATTCCAGGATTAGGTATAACAGCATGCATAGATAGTCCCATTAACCCAGACAACAGATATGGAACAGCTGCATAACAAATGAAACACATGCATATATGGGACCACAGTGGTAATAACAACAGCATGCAGGTACATTGATGGCACCATGCCGCCAATGTCAGAGTATTTCAACATAGCACATGCATAGAAACAGATTTATATAATTATCAAACAACAGGACATATGTCCCAACATTGCAGTGGAGTCATCACGTACCAGTTGAGGTAAGTATTTAGTGTATTGTTGGAGATATGGTGGGGGTGGAGAAAAATATGTCAATTAACAACTAGTATATTTCTGTATTTTGCATTACTTTTTTAGTCAGTGCTGTTATCTGTACCTTACAAGTATTACTACACTACTCTATTGCCCTAGTTTGGATAGTGATATGGCTGTCAACAACTATATACATGGACTGATTTTACCTGCAGTATACACCTCTTACCTGGTATACATGTAGAGGAATTGTTTGCTAACACTAACAGTTTCTACACATACTACCAGATTCCCGGTTGATGTTATGCACATACCTGTCCATCTCTTTTTGGACAGAAAATGGTCATGTCTTGACCACATGCAGGTGAACTGGGACATATGTAGACTACTGACCTCTTATATATAGATTAGTACTAAGCTAACAGCCCTTGCAAGCCATTTTAAGCCTAGCTAATTATCCCTTGTGAGACTCAAACTGCTGCCTTGTGTTTGTGGGCAAACACCTCCCTCTTCAACCTTTAGTGACTTACAACACTCTTATATACAATTTCCTAGACAGTTATATTATGTAGCACAGTGCGGGTGACAGTGATCAGTGATACCTTATTATTCAGAGCAACTGCAACACTCACAATGCCATACAATACCAGAGTAAACAGTACCAGTACAGGGTATCCAGCTTTTATTTCTCGGCACAGTGTTTGTATCTGATGTACCTGTGGGAGCAATGTTTGTTAGCACTACCTGAATGTTGCCACACAAAGTACCAGATTTCACATTAGTATTATGCACATACATCTCACTCTGTTACTGTACACACTCTGGTCATAGCTTGACAACATGGGGGTATAGATGGGACATACGTGGCTTATTACTCTCATAACATTTTGGGGAGTTGCTAGTGTAACAGGTTTGTTCTTATTGATGTGTGACAGTTGTATTTCTTGTTTACTGCCTATATGTCTGGGATCATCCCAGGGGGACAGAGTGACAGGCAGCAGATATGGGCCAATTTACTGGACATTCTGGGCATATCTGGACAGTTGTGGGGTATGATTTTCTATGCTGACTACTACCACTCTCAGGATTTGAACCATGGCTGTGTGTGCTAAAAATACAACACTTCACATCTCAGTTGCATGTGCTGTTAAGATTTTGTTGTCTGTCTTTTCATTGTTTTCTGTCTATGTCTCTCTCAGTTGTACTAAATGACCTCTGGGGATTACACCAGTCATATACAGGCATTCCTATACATTTTATTTATGTTGCACAGTGTGGGTAAAAGTGCTTAATACAACAGTACTATTAAGTGATTGCAAATCTACATTGCCATTTGATACCAGAGTAAACACATGCAGTCCAAAAGTTAGACCTTTATTGTCAGGCTATTATGCTTTTATTTACATACAAACTATATGAGTCTCTTCCTGCCATATTCTGGGGTGTATGCCGTACTTGCCTTAAACAATACAGGTCTTATACTGGCAGTTAACTTACTAATACTTTTAGATTTATTTCCTATGACAGTACATGCAAGAGTATTACTAACCTGCCTTGCATTGCAACCTCTCCAGACGACATCCATGAGCCTCCTGGTTCACAGCCCACTCACTTGCCGCTGTGAAGGACATAACAGGAATATTTAGCCATACCTATCCATAATATATATGAGCTGGCAATTATTAAACAGGTAGTGGAATGATCCTGACACACAGCTGCAACCTCCCCTGTCATCCTAGCCTCTTGGATCAACTGATCCAAGAGATCCCCCTTTTGCCACTTCAGGTTGGCATGCCTGACCTGCTCACCAGTTCGGGGTATGCCAGTGGCACTGGTGAGGTCATGGGTGAGATGGTCCCAGGCTTCTTCTTTATATTGGGAACCCTGCTACTGGCTCTGCAGCAGTCTTTGCTCATGGTCTTTGACAAGGAGTCCTGTCATGACTCTGGACTCCTGGGTGCCCCAGGGCTGTGTCCGTAAGCACACTCCCTCTCCCATTCCTGAAATGGTGCCTACAAGGGGAAGCTACAACCAGTTATGAGATGTATTTCCATCTGTTGGGTTTAAGTAGGGCTGATTTCCCACACTTTGCTGTAATTGGACAGTTTTGAAAAGACTATGCTATGGGCAAACTTGGTTACCTAAGGCCAGCATTGTTTAAAGGGGTATAGCACTGGGCAAATTGAGTTAGCTGGCCTACACATTGTTTATATCTCCTTAGCTGGCCTGTGCAATGCTTAGCTTTGCTTAATATTTACTTTGCATTATATTTGCTTTTTGGCATTGATTTTTTATTCATTACATGTTATAAATATGTCTGGTATCCATGATTCATGTGTACGTACACTGTATGGGGTCTTTGTGTTTAATAGGGGACTTCAACACTCTATTGCAATTACACCTCACATCTGGGCTTACTTCAGTAATCCAGTTCACATATTTATGTTATGTAGTAGGTTATAGAACATATGTCTGTATACTGATTCCTTTCACATCCTCAGTTTGATTTTACTTTAGTGAGGATTTGTTTGGTGATACCTCAATTATATGTACTACTGTGATGGCTTGGTGGTAAAGTAGTGTGACTACAGTGTAAGGGGTCCTGAGTTCAAGACCTGTAAGGCTGTTTATATTGTTGCTGAGTAGAAAAGCAGATGTTGGATACAGAGTGATTAAGGGACTTTTAAGCACTTGTAAGTGGATTTTCATGGGTTTGTATGAGGGTAAGCACTGCTAACCTTCGGTTAAATATACTTAGGGAGAGTTAGCTTCCATATTACTTAATGTGTGTGCATTGCTTCCCCCACAAACGGGCTTAAACCCACTTACTGGTGCTTACATATGCTGACTCCTGC
The DNA here is from genome assembly GCF_019279795.1 of Protopterus annectens. Classification (NCBI taxonomy): domain Eukaryota; kingdom Metazoa; phylum Chordata; order Ceratodontiformes; family Protopteridae; genus Protopterus; species Protopterus annectens. The sequence continues at coordinate 346,794,212 of NC_056737.1, read as the reverse complement.
TTACTTCTGCTTAATAGTGCTTACACTTGCTTACTCGTGCTTACTCCCGCTTACAACTGCAGTAATTTAGACAGTAATGTCTAATGGTTCTTGGGAAGGTGGGAGATTTGGAAGCTGTATGGAGTCATCATTTATTACACATTTTACCTTCCATTTGTATCCCTGATTCCTGTGTACATATACTGTATGGGGCATATCTGATTATCTGTGGACTTTGCAACATTATGACACTGACACCTCACATCTTCATTTAATGCAGTATTCCAGTTCCCAAGTATATGTTATTTCATAGGTTATGCAACTACAAATATTGGACATAATGTGATTTGACATGGAAAATGGAATGTGGTGCAGTGGGACTCGAACTGGGAATGACTGCTCTGCCCACTACACTATTTCTATACTGCTTTATTTGCATATATCTTGCTTTTTATCCTCTTCTGCCATTTAATATGCATTAACCATTGCTAAGCAATGGGCAAACCTATGGACCTATGATTGAATCTAATCTGTTTCATAAAAAACAGTATCTTTATATTTTTTATGTTAACTATTGCTCTTGTACACATGGGGGGATGTTGTTGGGGGTATGCGTACACCTATGAGTGGTCTCACTCATTCTTTTAGGGCTTTCTGCTATTCTTCATTGCAGGGTCATGTATATTCTAAGAGCTCTGCACTCTTACACGCTCTGTGTAAGATTGGGAGCTCAGGCAGCGCGTCTTCATTAATATGCACGGCGCACTGCTGTCCTGCTCCTAAACAGCCGCTTCTGTGCAGGACTAAGCTAGTACAGCATGGAAGAATAGTTAACCTGGGGCATTATCTGTTCTACCTCAGTATACCTCAGGGGGTGACCCCCTTTTTCTTTCATAACTGCTGTGTTCTCAGGAACTCATATTAGAGCACATTCATTTATAATATAGCTTTTGTTTCCTTATGTAACAACACAAAGTAAGTCCACACAGTGCTTTAGCTGTAAGCTTTTGGACATTCAAGAGTTTTCACACATAGTAAAACAAATGAAATCATTAGAGTATTAAAACATTGAAAGTATTCAATAGGCAGAACAAAAAAAAGATAGGTAAAAATATTTTATGTCATTTTTATAATTATTTAACTCTGTAAATGACATGTCTTTCTTCACGTATGCAAATAGCAAATAAGCTTGAATGAAGGTGTTGGTTTTCAACACCATTCAATAATATTGTTGAAGTTTGTTTATGCTTGAAAACATTCATTGTGTTTTGTAGCTCCAACAAACAATATGGCTTTTAAACCTCAATAAAAATCCAGTCAAACAGGTATGGCCAACATAAAAATAGGAAAAATGTTCTACAGATTTTTCTATGTTCATTAAAAAATCTTTGCACGTATGTGTGTTATTTTGCATATAATAATCCCCCGGATTCAGCAAACGTCTGTGCAGGAATAAGTTATTCCTGCACGGAAGGGACCTTTCCTGTGCAGCACTGCATTGCACCATGCATATGTATGAAGGCTCACTGCCATTCTGTAAGACGTACATGGGTATGTGTATGAGCGCAGGGTTCATGTTTGAGAGCAGTGGTCTCACAATACACATGCCCCCTGCACACCAGAATTGCTGTACGGCAATTTAAAAATAGTGAGATCGCTTGTTACACCTCTCAACCTGTTAGAGTAAGAAATCTGGACAAAGCCATAAGGGGCAACTCTGAAATATTGCCATTACAAACTTAAAAAGTTGATAGAATAACAGGTTTAGCATTAGCATGAATTTTCTGAAGGGTACGTAGTATAAAACACAAATTCTGTCATTGCTGTCAAACTCCAATCTTTAATGATGTGCCAGAGAGCCACAAGTTTATGAAAAGTGGACCAAGAATATAATGCAAATATCTGGACATACTTTGAAAAGTTATATGTCATCAATGTTTGCAAAGCACAGTGCCCAACAAATAAATCTGTTGTTTTTTTCACATCTGCAAAAAAGTTTAAGCGTAGCTGCGTGAGTGTGCCCATTGCTTAACTATGCTTAGCCCAGCTGAAACGGCATGATAAATTAAATAGCAATAAACATCCAACATAAGAAACAATCAGTAGTCTAGTGGTTAGACTGTATGCCTTGCATGTAATCATTCAGGGTTAGAACCTCACCAAAGGAATTTACGTGTTGTATGTAAAATCATTACAATTTTAATTTATTTGCATATTTATGTAGGAAGTAACTTATATTTCTAAACCAGGGTAGTGTATTAGGCTCAGATGTGAGGTGTCAGTGTAATAAAGTTGTGAAACCCCCATATAAACACAAGTGACCCATACAGTATAGTCACACAAGAATAAATGTAATGAAAGCACATTGGAGGATGCCAGGGAAGGTAAACAAATGTATAATATGTCTTGATTGATGAATCAATCCCATACAGGTGGTACTCCACAAAATAAAATATAAGCAATGCTAAGCCTTGCACAGCTACACTGACTGGTTGTAAGCACTGTGTAAATATGAATGCTAAGCAATGAGTAGCCCACCACTTGGTGTATGTACTTATCTTGCTGTCATTTTTAGCCTTGGGGTTGGACAATGGGTGTTAGACACAGTATAACTACAGACATCTTATAGCTACTTTATACCTTTTCTTACATATAGTTATGTAAAGAATTTCCACGGCAATACCCAGATTTGTCCTGAGCTACTGCACAATGGTACCTCCTATACCGAGCCAACAGATATTGCCAATATACTGGCCGATAGATGCTGTGCTAACTTTACCTCTCTCACCCCCAAAAAGTACCAATCACAATACCAGTAGAATGCCAGGCACCCAGTATTACTCCTGCACAGGTTAAAACAGCACTGTCCAAAGCCAATAATACAGCTTCTATGGGACCTGGCAATATCCCTGGCTGTGTTCTACATGAATTACAGAGTGAACTGGCACCTCACCTGTGTGCTCTGTTCAATCACAGCCTCACCTCAGGCTTTGTTCCTATGGAATGGCACACTGCTACAGTCATCACTCTCCACAAAGGAGGAGCGACTACAGACCCTGGGAATTATCACCCAATTTGCCTGATGAGTTTGATATGAAAAGCTATGGAAAGCATCATCATGTATCTAATAAACAAGGATATAGGGAATCTCCAAACTCTGGATCATACACAGTTTGGTTTTGTGAAGGGTAGATCATGCCTGCTCAACTT